>NC_135778.1:2558656-2577864 GCF_028453695.1 Augochlora pura | reverse complement strand
TTGATATTTACAATTATTTAAATAATTCGGATATTTGATATTTACAAATATATTCTTAATCTTTTTTGAATGCTGCACTATACAAGGTGTCCCAAAAATCACTAGCAATTGAGAATTGAGAATTTCCTGAGGTAATTTGGAGTAACCTTTTCCTTGACAAAATTTTTTTCCGAGGCATCGTTAACAAATTATTAACGAAAAATCCAACGAAAAGCATTGCCAACTAATTAGAACATTAAACTATAGAACTATAAATAATACCAACTTTCCCAGATAGTTTAGAATAAATGCTATAAAAACCTAAGCAAAAGAGGATACAGTTTTTAACCCTTCCAAACCCCAAGAATGAATCGACGCAATTTTAATCTCGCCCAAACGTCCACGGTCCAATAACGAAATCATATTCGGAAGATCGCAGGTGCTCCAAAAAAGCATCCGAACGCGCTCGATTCAGAATCCGTTTATCGGCGCGTCGTTCCTTATCCGGATGAATGATATCTCTGACGGCGATCGCTCACGATCCGTTCGCGCACACGAAATCACGAGGCACCGCGGTGAATGAACAGCACAACCGCATGCCCGCCGATTATCGCGAAACGTCACCGGCAGGGGTCACGAGCACGCGCGCAGCTGTCCCGTGCAAAGCGGCCGCATTCATTATTTTCGCGCGGCCGACGTGCCTAATTACGCAACCGAGCCTTCTCTCCCTCCCCCCCCGGACACTCGCGAAAAGCCGCGATTTCGCGAGCCCGGTGTTCCACGCCGCTGAACGCTTTCGACGCTTTCGATTTGCTCTACGGCGCATCGGCGTTTCTGCGACGATCGCAAAAATTGCGGACTTTTTTCTTGGAAGCGAAACGGGAACACCTTCCCCGTCGCAGGAGCTCGTTCTTAACCCTTTGGTGTAACGAGAGAGAATCGTAGTGGAGATTTACAGTAATAGGTTGTCGAGTGTGAAGTATGAGAATTTTATTCTCTTGTTATCGATATTTAAACAATCGAGGATAAATATAAAATTACTTTTTTTGTCTGAGAAATTAGTGCGATGGAAAAAGGTTCTAGGCAAATTGTAAATAAAATGGTATTATTACTTATTTCATGGCTGCTTGGATTGACATTTGTTACTAATAAATTCCTACGGCAAATAGAGAATTGATACTTATTAATGTATAAGCGTTAACGATAGATGGGTAGAATTTAATTTACATTGAAGAGCCTATCGCAATTTAAAAAACGCGAAAAATAGTGAAAAATAACGGGGCAGTTATTTATCCAAGAAAGTTTCTCACTTCTTTGGTTTCTCGCAAGTGCTGTAACGCACAGCCAGTCGAAGAGAACAAAAAAAATTAAGCCAGCGACAGAGTACAAAAAAATGACCGTCAACTAACCTTTGTGTATTGTTTACTCGTCATTTGCTTCTTTACCGACTGTCCTGTTTCTTTATTATTTCCTCCAACTACATAAATAATATCAGATTTTACTATCGCTATCGCAGTTTCTTGCAAAAAAATTGCAGGTGAAGTCAAATAATAGAATCGCTCAGGTATGCATACGCGGGATTAGCATACACACAATGGCATCTGATTAGCGTTTTTTGAGTCCATAAATATATCCGCGACCAGGTATACAAAGCGGATGGTTTATCGGGCGCGTATTTCGATTCGGCTATTTATATATATATATATATATATATATATATATATATGCTATTAATTAATTTCGCCGGCTGCGATATTTTACGAAGATATAAATAACATCGATTTTCTGCGAGAGTTTACGGACCGAACTTCTGCGGCGATCCTAAAAATTCTCGTTCATCGAATATTAATTAATATCGCGCGTCCGCCTCGGCTCCGGCTAATTTTTGTTTGATTTACGGATCTCGCCCCGCGCACGAGAGAATTAACTCGCGGAATTATGGAATATGCAGACAGACCTCTGCGCGAAACCGCTGGAAAACGGTGATCGGCGCGCGCGAAAGGTGAGGGTCAGATTTCTTGAATGATTTTTTTAAAGATCGGCATTCATAAGGCAGTTTTTGTTTCTGTGTTTCGCCGTGTGTAATCAGTAAACTGTCTTCTGAAACGGAAGACCCTGTTTTGTGCCTCGGCGACGCGTTCGCACGCCACCGGACAGCGAACGAAACAGCTAATTCCGTGCGACGGTAAACCGAGTCAAAGAATTCCTGAACAGCTGTCAGGTTACTCGCCGTCCGGTCATTTATTAAATAGTTGCAATACGCGATGTCTTCCATTGGCATTGGCTGCACAAACGGTTCGCAATTACCCGCTTATGTAATAGGGAGGGTTTCTAAATAGTACGAAGATCAATTTGCTATCTCTTCGACGGCTAAGTGGATTGCAACAACCACGTGTGTCGTTACACGTATACGTACATGTGCACCCACACTGTCTCGTTTTAATCATGCCACTCCCGTTCCACTTAAATCGCATTACACGGCGAACATCTCAATAATTCGTTTCGGCGGTGCTCGAAATGATTCTAGCAGTGGAAAAATTGTTCGAGGAAAGTCGGCCAACTTCGATCGCTTGTAATTCCGTGAAAAGTTATTGTAGCACGATGATTTTTATCTCGAATTAAAGCTTGAAGCTTCTGCTTTAAAAACGGTCTTCAACGATTTTATGTTAAGTAGGATCCGAGTGGCGAGCTCCTCGCGATGCACATCGGGTAACGCCAATGCGGGGGGGGGGGGGGGGGGGGGGGGCGGGGGGGAGGGGGGGGGGCGGGGGGGGGGGGGTATAGACGAGACAACTGCGAGGGTTACTTTACAGCGCTGTGACTCGGCGAAAAAAAATCGCAGCCACGTTTCGTTTTTTTTTAATTAAAGGGGAAGGATCAAGCTTTGTTACGGTATAAATGGCATCCCCGAAAAAAATTTTTTGTAGCTCGTGCATTTTATCGAACTTGGCATTTTTCGATACGATAGAAATGACCATTTTCGATCTGTTATACATGGCCTCGTATTTAAAGGGTTACAGTCACTAGGGCGCGTTAAATTTAAAATCGAGATACCTCATCTTGATCTAGAAATTCCAAGCTTTAATTTAGAAAAATTATCGTTATTCCACCATCATTTTTCGCGGAGTTATCGTTGATCAAAGTTGTCCAGTTCTCATGCAAAATTTTTCTATCCTATAACTTTCTTCTAGTCGAAGCTTCTATACGAGAATAATTAATCGACCTCGTGGTTCAAGGTCTTGCTAAAAAAAATGCAACAGATCTTTTTACGACTGAGAACGATAAGAAGTGAAAGTGAAAATCCAAATCGCGCGCTCGATCGGGCACAAACGCGAATCGAAGTGACCGTGTATTTTAGTTCGGAATTTCGGCGATACTAATTATAGTAACTTACGACCGGGTCCAAACGGGTCAAGTTGAAACGAAGGACTTGCCTAAGGACGCTTTACGGCAGCCTAGTGATCCGCGAACCAAACTGGTCCGGGCACGAGAAAGTCGAAACGGACTGGTCCAGGTAGAAGTGATTCAACCCAGATCGATCGAGATTCGAAATTTACGAGTTGTAATTAACGGGTTCAAAATTGCAAACGTAGGAAGAGGAATTCTAATTTCATTTTAGACTCGGTTTAAGCGCAACTTGAATTTCCTTGTTCGGAGAGGAGTTCAACCAACATGTTTTTCGATGGCAACAGCAGATCGATGTAGTATAGTGTTTCAGCGTTCGTCGTGTTCGCACAACAGGCCATACTATCTGGTATATTGGAGCCTTTAGACTTTCTTTCTACAGGGTGTTCCAAATGTGACTTTCGATTGAGAAACGAGAGGTTCCTTAGGCCATTTGAAGCAAGTTTTTCCTTTGCGAAAATGCAATCCGCGGCTTCGTTTACGAGTTATTAACAATAAGCCGGTGACCAATCAGTAGCGAACTTGGCTGGCAGAAAGTCATTAAGCGAACCAGCAGAACTGGGCTTCGTCCGCTCGTTAGCTATACTGTCACGCGCCGGCCGAGCTCGTCTCTCATTGGTCCGTGTTTTTCGTTAATAACTCGTCAATGACGCATCGGAGAAAATTTTTGTAAAGGCACAAGTTGCTTGAAATCTCTTCAGAAACCCTTTATTCACTTCATAACGAGTGACTTTTAGGACATCCTATATTAGAGCCCTTGGACTTTCGTTACATATTATATGAATCTATATTACTATTCCATCGTCGTATCGTTTATTTACGTGTACATTATTCCGGCCAATAAACATGCTTAAAAAAAAAGAACTCCTGTCCAGTGAACAAGAACAAGTTATAACGAAACAAAAACTTGACCGACGTGCTCCATTTACTGTTACATTCATTCACGTAGGAAAACAGAGCGGCGCACGCACGCCACTAACAAGGTAAATTAAAAGCGACGTTAATCTATCGTTAGAAAACAATGAAAACAAGAATGTGGAAATGTCGCGATCGAAAACCGTAAATCTGCGAGAATTATGCACTGCAAGTGGACGATAAAAAGTCCGACCGCCAGGTGTTAGCTGTTCGATCGAGTCACGTCGTTGTGCCGCGAGCCAAAGAGAATGTTTTATTAATCCAACTATGAGAATCATACTATTCTCGACTTCGCGATACGGCGAGACTGTAGCTGGTTTAGGGTGGCGAGTGGACGGTTCCCTGGATCGGATCGAAGCGTTTCAGCTCGCTAAATCGAGTCGGCGTGGGTGGAAAGTGTCCAGATAGGACTGCTGTGGGGTGTATGAAGTAAACCTTGTCGAAGTAAAAGGCTTAAATAAACTAGAATCGGGGGACATCCGAGGGGTATGCTATCAAAAGAATTCCTTCGGCGAGAGATCATTGCTCTTCCATTTTACTGGTTAGTCTTTCTTTTATATACTTGTTTTGGTAACTGTACTACGTGGATGTTTAATATCTCAAAAATATATCAAAAATATAAATATTAAAAAATATATATATTATATTCACCATGCATATATTTATTGCATATACTACACTATGTCTCACGCTTTCCTGTTACTTATACTGTCTCATTACAAATAAATCTTTGTTTTCATTGCATCCATACCACAGCCGTAAAATCTCTTTTGTACTTCCTTATTTTCTTTACAAAAAGCAGTTCTCATTTCTACCCCTTTACCATCGCATAAATTCAACATCGACAAGCTAAGTTGTAAAAACAACGGTTTCTTTTATTCTTATAGCAATTACATTATTTTGTTGGTAAATCGAGAATATGTGACTTCGGTCACGTATCCCATCGGATTCCGCCAGACCGAAACGGAAAAACCGCGTTCCCTCGTAAAGACTTTGATCTATACGAATGCTGGCACTTTAATTGCTAATCGACTATCATTCCGTGGCAACGGAAGCAACGTGATTCATTTTCCTGCGGCCCCGCTGAGTTACGTGCTATCGGCCGGTCGCCATGTTTGCGAGCAAAGAAATCGGCACGGACATGCGCTATATGCCGTCGTGAAACTCGGACGTACAGAATGTTCTCATATTTTTTTTTCGGAGCTCGCCGAAAAGCCAGCAACGAAGACCAAAGAAATGTTCGAAAAAGGTAACATTTTCGGAACCTGCCGTCGTAAACCGCCGAATTCAAAGTTTAGTAAAACATGAGATCATTAGAGCTTCTGTGATGTTACCGAAAAATATTAATTTCATCCTTTTGTAATCGTCTAATTTTTATTTCGATTTTTATTTCAATTTTTAGTTCTTTTTATTTCGATTTTTTTTTTACTTATTTACTGTAATTTTTATTTAATTTTCGTACTAATCATTTCGATTTTTCTTTTACTAATTTACTTTAATTTTTATTTAATTTTCGTTTCGATTTTTCATTTACTAATTTATTTCAATTTTTATTTGATTTTCGTACTTTCTGTTTCGATTTTTATTTCACTTATTTACTTTATTTTCATTCGTCGTACGCACTAAATAATCCTTTCTTTACGAGATCATACGATGCACCGTAATGTACATAGCAACAATGTGAACGTATGAGTTGTTATCCAGGGGCATAAAGTTCAGCGTGAAAGGCGCCGTTGCACAGGTGTAACAGGACTCGAACCGGGGCTCGCCTTGGGGATCGTAAAGTCACGACCGGGACCGTGAAATTAAATTTAGAAGGGACAAATATACGTGGTTATTTATACAAATTCGCGAAGAATGAGGCTGGGCGGCGAGCAAAACGACACGTAGTAACGACGGGTTAACGCGATGACTAATTCTAGGCGCGTTCAAGATCAATATTCAATCTCGCGCGTATGGAAACGGACACGGCGGAATGAGAATTCTCGCGAGGTGGTATCGTCGGCGATAACAGTAAACTCTGTACGGTTCAAGAGCGGGCGGTAAAACGCGCGGCTTATCGGTCAAACGAAAATCGACGCGATTAATAATCCGACGGCGGTAATGAAATTATAATCAAAAATATTACGCGCCAAACCAAATTCCACGCTGACCCACTTCCTTTTTTCCCCACTCCTATTCCTGAAAGTTTATAAAAGTAATTTCCAATGTAAGAATTTGTAAAAGTATTATATAAATATTATAAGATTATTATAAGTTAAGTTACTATATCTATTATAAGAATTTATAAAATTTATTTCCAATGTAATTTATAATGTAAGATTTTACAATGTAAAAACGTGAAACGCTATAAGCTTTCGAAAAATTGCAGCAACTCGAATGAAGAGCCATTGCGCAGTCGCGCGATCGCAATCGATGCGCTCGCGATGCCCGAAACGCCGAGTTCGATAACCCATAGATCGCGATGAAATCGATTTTAATAGCTCGAGGCCTGAAAACCGTGACTTTGATGCTTAACTACATAATTGGCGAAACTCGGTCGTAGAAATCGCTGGTCGTAACTTACTTTTTACTAGCGCTCTCTCTCCCTCTCTCTCTCTTTCCGTGACTTATCAAGCAACGCGATAGAATGGCCCGTCATTCGATTACACATTGTTATTATTGTTTCACTTCCTATTTGAAATATTGTACAGAAAAATCTCGTCGACCCAATGAAATTAACATCGAAAATTGTATCGAGAAACATTGAGAATCGTTTTGGCTGGTTTTCATTGAACAGGTCGTGTGATAAAAAAAGTCACCCTGAAATCTTGATCGACCTCGGAGAGACGTCCGTTGTCATAACATCGATTTCTCAGAAATATTTCGGCTTCGACGATATCCTCGTACCTTTAAAAGCAACTCGGATATTTTTGGTTTAATTGATGGTTAACCGCGGCTCTGTATGTTATTCGAAAGCGTTGCGTCAAAAACACGCGCGCTCGCGCGAGCCTGTGATCTTCAACCGGCTTCGGATGCGACACTGACAACTAATAACACGCGTCGCGCGATAACATCGGAGTACCGAAAACTATAAAAGAGAGGGTAAACAGAGTCACGTGTCGATCTATTTCGTACAAAAGTTACGCACGCGTTGGTAACATGCCGTGAAAACAAACAAATTATTACGCAATTCCATTGAATCTCCCGTGTCGGCGATTCGCGTGTACGTGTCGCGAATGTCCTAAACGCGCGATGCTCGTACTAATATTCGGCGGTACAATCGGACCCCTACGGGCTTGCACCGAAGTACAAGGTGGCCATTTTGATGCCTACATAAAACCGCTCCAATAATAACAAGGTTAAGTTGGACACTGGTAGAAACGTTTCGTCTTAATTTTCGATTGCGACGAATACAAATCGCCCGAACGATTCATTAACCCGAATTCGTTTATTTGATCAATTGCGAGTGTTCATTGACTGAGTCTATAAATAAGGCCGGTCGTCAGCTGAACGCAACTGTAAGCTGCACGTACATGAGAAGGTCTATACATAACTGAATGCTTCCCCAATTTCGAGACAGGCACGTCTAAATCTCGAGACTGACATATGCGTACACCGAACTCGATATTATTCGAGAAAACTATGTATTCACGGAGATTAGAACAATCGTAGAATTTTGTCCCTTAAACATTCAATTTTGTTCCGTCGAATATGTGGCATGTACTGTCATAAAAACAAGGTGTAATGTCAATAGAAAATATATAATAAACGGTGAAGTATAGAGGAACAAAGGCGCAAAGAATGTAAAACACAAAACTGTCAATGGCTCGATCCGTTTCGATGGAAACGAGTTCTGTTCGAAGGTGCATATTTACATTATGCATCTCAGAGTATTTTGAATCGTTGCCAAAAGTCACCGACTGTTACCAATGGGAATACCGATGGTATTGGAATCGATTAAATGGTTAAAGAATGTATAGATAACGGTCGGTAATCGTCTTACATTGTTGTTGGCCGGGCTGGTTTATTGCTGACGATGTAGTCCGCGAAAAAGCGTGATGGCAAACGACTTGAAACTCGAGTGACAGGCGAACTGTCAGTACCAAAAGTTCGCAGAAGACTGACCGTGTCGTTCGTTGTTGGTGTTGTTACAGTGTGCCGTCTTCCTTTCTCTCTCTTGCGATCTTTTTTCTGTAGAACGCAAGCGTACACCACGGCGCCACGCCGCTTGCGGATCGTTGATTGGCGCATGTCCCTTGGACATTGTATGGGTGTCATTCGGGAACCTGATAAAACAACATCGAATTAATAGTTTAACTATGGGCAAATTTCTTCGATCTCATCATTGTTCATACTGTGTCAACGTAGTGACATTTATTAACATTTTCCACTCGTACATATTAAAGAGCAAAAGCGAGTCAACATATTTTAAACAATTCTAAGTTCAATGTAAATGTTTGTTACATGCTCATCTGAAGAAGCGTAACTTTTCGATTCTTCTGGTATTTCAACGAAATGCAGATCTTCTAACGAACTTCTAAGATCGCGCAGTGATTTGAGTCATTTGGTTGAGAATGTTAAAATAGTTATTAAAAAGAAATTACTGTAATAAATAGTAATACAGTGTTCCCAAACAGGTGCGACTATGCACTTTGAATGACAATTGTGGCTTGCAACAACTATTTGAATTTTGTTTCGGATTATTTCGCTGATGGCAGCACTGTCCGTACGATGAGAAAGAACCTAGATTGGATTTCTACATTGTCAACTTATTAATTTATTGTCGTCATAAATGAGATCGATTTAAGCAGTTGAAATTATTTAATTATTTAAAAATGATATCACATGTGTGAAAATACATGGAACGCTTAGATCTACACCTATACCTTATTTGTGATTATATCAGCTTCTAATTGAAATGGGGTATATAGATGAATACTCGGTTCTTACTAATAGACCTAAATGCGGGAACTGACGATAATATCGCATGTGACACAAGATCGGTATTCCAAAAATTGGAAACAGAAAAATGTTTGTTTCGTGGTCATTTTTTATATCTTTATATAAGAAGATAATAAATTTATTAAATTTATTTTAACGCTCATATTGTCATCTTAACATAAATTATCTTTCAATATAATCATATCCTCCAAATAAATTTATTTATAATACAAGAATATTTTTTTTTACAAATGTATAATAATTATTGATATATCTTTAAAGGATATAACTTTTTATTTACATACGTATAATTATTTACAAAATAGTGATATTTATGGTATTTTATGCAAGAAGCATAGCCTCTATTTTACTGATCTGTGACATTTAAGAAATGATATATTTATGTAGACAAATAACTTGTATCGCAGCATTTCTTATCAGCAATTTTTTAAATGCTATTGTTACATATTATCTTTACTTATAATATTTTCTTAGCCGGATTAAGATTTCTTTAATCGCACTTGCGATTAAAAAATTTACCTTAGATAACATTACGTACAGAACTTGAAAAAGTTTATGATTAAGCTTTACGATGTTCCATGGAAGACATTCAACATTAAATATTATTGATTAAATAATTGTAAAGTAAAAAGGGTGCTGACGTACAAAGGTTTATCTTATGTATGATTTAGAATTGATCACTTCACGTGAAAGGTGTTATACTATAGTATGTGTATCCTGTTATGCTGAGATTACTGTTTTGAAGATTATCAAGAACATAACCTAAAGGGTACAATTCAAAGTGTGGAAAAAACGTCGGAACCTGTATTTTATTTAAAAAAAAGTAATGTGACTACGATTTTCTAATCTGTCGTACAAGGCATATGGTCGAGAATGATATCTAACGAAACAAATCGTACGGTTCGGCTTTTATGAAAACATAACCAAATGACAGCTCTGAAGCAAGTATGGAATAATACCGTATATGACCCACAAAATTATTGAAAATCTTGTTACTAATTTTCGTTCTATTTCAGATGTGCTCTTATAATTAATAACAATCGTAACTGTGAACCGAGTTTTAAATATTACATATATATTTTTGTCCAAATCATATTTATCCATGTATTTAAAAACAATGACCAAACGCGCAAGAATGTAAATAAATATTTCAAGTAGTTCCGATGAGAGAGCATGACTTTATGTGATATATTTTTAATATGTTCAACAACCAAGATTGATATTTCTTTTGAGACTCAATGCCTATGGAGATACATGTAGATGTAAATTTCTGTACATAACATCGTCGTTTTTAAATGTAAATTGATTTTTATTGCATTGTGTATAATAATTAATAATACACATGTCAGTTAATTGTACTAATATTACTTAAAAAAATATACATGATAGAGCTTCTTTAAAAGTATTGTTATAAATTGTGGGAATGGGCAATTGTTTGTGTAAAGATACACCAGAAGAACATGAGGTATTTAATGGACAGAACCATGTGGAAGCTGAAAATACTGTACTTTCTGAATCGAGTGTAGGAGGCACGGCTGCATCTACTAGTGTAACATCTGCAGCTTTTAATTTTCCAAATTCAGCTAACATTGATAAATTGGTACTTGAGACATTATCAGTGATCGGTTCTCTTGTCGATAAGTGAGTACTAGTGGCTACAAATTATTCTATGAAAATATCTATGTGTATGATATTTATTGGCAAACGTTTATAGTGAGCAAGATCCACCACCAGCAATGTTAAAGCTACATATAATTGCTGATAAGGAAGATGGGTGGATACAAGTAATCAATTCAATGGTTAATGTTATTCCTATGCATAACCCGTTAGGCCCTTCAGTTATTATTCTTCTCCTTGACGATTGTCCACTACCATCAAAGGTACGCTTACACCTTTTTATCTATTTTTGTAACTTATTTCTTTTGTTTGGACTTGCAAAGAATATCAATGTGTTTTTCTAGGATTCAGTTCTAAGATTATCACTAATGTTTCAATTATATCAAAAACTTGGAAGTATACCAACCACTGCAACTCAACAACGTAATATCTGCGTGGTACTGGGTTGTATAGCAGAGAAATTGGCTGGTCCTAGCAGTATTGCAATGCTATCCGATGTAACTTTAGAATATCTTGTTTCAAATCTTGTAAGTTTATAATACAAACATTATTACATAAAAGGAAAAACATTTCATACATTTTTTTATACTCGAAATTTTTATATTATTTTAGAGAGAAGATATTGATCCTTATGTGGTACTATTCTCATTAATAGCTTTGGAAAAATTTGCACAGACAAGTGAGTAATAAATACAATCATACAGCAAATAGTATTAATGCTTAAACTAAATTGTTTTAAATAAAATAAATTTCATATTTTAACAGGTGAAAATAAAGTTACTATCAAGAAACGTTTAATGGCTGAGAAACCTAATCCACTTTTAGAATTGGAAAAATGGGTAACAGAAACTCATTACGTACGCAGACAAATAGGATTTTGTGCACAGTGGTGTTTAGATAACTTATGTGAGCATTTATAAATTATTATCGTATCTAATAATATGAAAAGATAACAAATTTTTAGTAATAATGGCAAACGATTTAATTATTTTAGTTTTGATGGAAGGTAGGAAATATTCCCATGATTCAGTAGATGTGTCTGGCATTAATGTTATGTTAAACACAAAAGATGTAAGTGAGTACCTGAAGATATCGCCTAATGGTTTAGAAGTAAGTTTAATCAAACGATATATGATTTGCCACAGAAATTTGGTTCCCGTTACAATTTGTTATTATTTCGTATTAAAAAAATTTTAGGCTCGATGTGATGCATATTTATTCGAAAGCGTAAGATGTACGTTCCAAGTAGATGCCGGCACTTGGTATTACGAAACACTATTGATAACTGCGGGAGTAATGCAAATTGGTTGGGCTACAAAGGGTAGCACATTTTTAAATCACGTAAGGTTTCATATTCATACGCGCGTGTACGATATCGCTGGCGAAAACAATTTCGTTCATCAATGTTCTCATTTTAGGAGGGGTTCGGCATAGGTGATGATGAATTTTCTTTGGCCTATGATGGTTGCCGTAGACTGATCTGGTATAATGCAAAGAGTGAAAAACATCACGAGAGACCACCTTGGAAAGCTGGGGACGTTCTGGGTTGTTTATTAGACTTGAACAAATTAGAAATAGTATTTTCCATAAACGGTGTGCCGTTAAAACCGTGTGTTCAAGTTTTTAAAACAGTAAGGTAAGCGAACATTTTCTAACGAAAGATTTTATAACGTAGAAATTAGTTACGTGATAATGCGCATTGTAAACATTTTAGATCCGGATTTTTTGCCGCGGCCAGTTTCATGTCATTCCAACAATGCCTTTTTAATTTTGGAAACGTTCCATTCAAATATCCTCCTACCGATCGCGAATTTAAAAAATTCAATGATTATGCTTCTTTAAAGCCGGAGGATAAGGTTGTGCTTCCTAGACATATTTACTTAGACCAACTGAGGAAACTTAGCGTTAGGGAAGACTCGTGTACATTGTGTTTTGACCAAAGAGCTTCAGTGAGATTACTACCATGCAATCATAGGTAATTATGCAATTACGTAACGATAAATCTAACCGAACCGTTGCTTCAACGGCGAATATAAAATCTAACTACTTTTTTTCAGAGGGTTCTGCCAAATGTGTTCGGTTCAACTTGTAGAGTGTCCAATGTGCAGGGCTACAATTGAAGAAGTAGCTCGTGATAATACATGACACCACTTTCGTGTACCAGCATTTTTTAATACTCTTCCACTATCTATTTCATATTACACAATTCTCAGGAACTGTCGCAAGATAATCACAGCAAGGAAATATCTGGCGCATCGTGCGCTGGATATCATTATATTATTCTGTGCATTTGTTTTCTTACAATACAGTATTTTAAAACAGGAGAAGGACTTCATATCAGTCGTAGAAAGCACAGTTGCATTTGAATGCATCACGTTCCCATGGTATATCGTGAACGTTACTTTCAATTATGCAAATGTAATATATAAATTATCATACTACAAGTTCAAAGCACAGAGAAGTACTGTTGTATGTCCGTCGACTGCGCGATCTATTCTCTCTAAGTTCTGCCTATACACAGTTTCCATTTAATTAGACATCAAAAGTAAAATAATAAGAATGAAATTGAAATATTTTTTTTACATTGTAGACATTGAGAAAAGGATACTCGCAATTTAAATTTAAATTGCCGTCGCTGTACGTTGTATATTTCCAATTTAATATTTGTGACTGGCTCACAAAACATACGTAGAAATTATTTTGTCCACGAACTTGAGGTTCTTCTCTCTTAAATTATGAAAGTCTGCATTACCTGTTAACTGTACTTGTCGATACTGACAAGCAAGTAATTGAATTTGCGCTATAAACTAAGACTTATCATTTAGGAAAACTGCAAAATACCGATATCTTGTAGTATATATTAAAAAAAAAAAAAAGAGAATATTATATATATGTATACATATACATATATACTATATAGTACTAGATAGTACTGGATATACTATATATACATTATATATACATATACATACATATACGTGTAAGCTTCTATTAAATTCTTGCGAAGACATCAAATGCTATCATATATGTATAACTTTGCAAAATCTTTCTAAGAACTTTGTTGATTTTGATTCGTAACAACCTATCCTAAATGTTAGGATACTATTTATGTATTAAATGTATAAATCACATGTTGCTCTATATTTCTTTTTGTACTCTTGCGCCAAACAACGTTCGTCGCAACGCGATAAATCGAAACTCGGTAGTTCATCATAAACTTCGGAGTTCCATAAAAGCGGTACGAAATTCGAAGGCACGATGTACCGTCGTGCGTCCAATTTGAAATAGAACTCGCGTTACCGAAAAATTCTTAAGGTGGCGAGAGGCCCCTTCTTCGATCGGAATTCGGGGGGATTAATTGGATACGGACGGTTCGCCGTAACGGTCAGCTTGCACGCTCTTCGCAATTTAAGGAGCCGTTTCGAACGAGAATTAAAATTGGCAATATCGATATCATGACGGACAGTGTTAAGGAAACGATCTCTCGATACATACAGAAAAGTTAAACGCGTGGCCACGGGGCGCGTTGCAGTTTGTTACAACATGGCGGGTGAGTGAGTGCCTGTGGATCGAACGAGGCTGCCCGAAAACACGAGGGACTTTCAGCTAACCCGTGGTGTTTGTGGGTTTCAGATATGTCCGACATCCACAAAGACCTGATCAACTCAGACGATGGTGAGTACTGACACGGAAATACATTTTTGGTGGTTTTTAAACGTTCGCGGAAGGGGTCGGCCGTTCGGCACGGTGGCCCCACCATCGAAGCATGCCAGTGTCTGGCGTGCGTGGCGGTGGCGTGGTCGTAAACTCACGCTCCTTTAAGTACGTGTTATCTCGCCGACATTTGAGGTTATAACAGCTTATCGAGCCCGAGCCCTGTCCCTGACAGCGTAGTCCCCCCCCCCGACACCTTTCAGCGGGTGTCACGTTTCCAGTTCGACTGCGAGCCGTATGTCATGCCGTGATTCCCACACGCGCGAGAGCGAGAGACACGAGAGAGTGCTTCGATGGCGTTTTATCAGTTAGGGGGCGCCACGAAACGTGCCGTGCTGTGTTTACCTCGACCGCAACCTGAAAAAGAAAGAAAAGAAAAAAGAAAAAAAAAAAGGAGAAGAAAACAGAAAAAAAGGGCACGCGGTCGCTCTCTTTTGCGTCTTCGCGCATTGTTCCTCTTTCTTCGCCGCTGCTCGGGAATTTCGCGTGCCCGTTCTCACAGCCTTTTGCCGTCGTCTCGCGCGTCGACGACACGGCGCGTTTCGACCGTTAACGGATCGCATTGTAACGCAAAAGAGATCCGTGTCCTCTGTCAAACGTTGCGCGTATCGATGCAAGCCCGACAATCCGCACGCGATCGATTCAACTAATAATTCTCAGCTTGCGCAATCGGGCATTGTCTCCGGCGGCCGTTACCATTTCAAAACTGCCGATTGGCAGGATTGTTTTGTCGCGAGGCGATCGGCTCGCAAAGCTTCCCAACGTCTCGACCGGATCCTAACCTAAACGGCATCCGCGCGAACAATACCTAGATACTTGGTAATCGATCGAATCGAGTACAGCGAAAGTATTCCAGAGGGTATAAGTAAACAAAGAGCTAATGCGCGGTTATTCCCCCATCGGGGTTACTGATCCTGCGACTTCCATTTATTTGCTGGTGCCATCTGTCGTACACAAAACCGAATCAGATTATGAGCGCCGACACAGATTCCTGCGTAACTTTTCAACATTCTTGCCGGATCGGTCCGTGGGAAATTATTGGTCGTGGGTAACATGAAACCCCTTCTTTTTTTATTTGCAACCAGCATTGCGATAACAAACGATAACGCTGCTATTCGGGAATCACGATATTTTTACGAATAATTCCGTAAACGAAAACACGAATAACGCGATATACTATTTCGACCAATCTTTTAACGGATGTACTGTTCGAAAATGGCGGGAACCTGTGACGCGCGTTCATCAAATTTCGTTCGCCACTGATTAGTCAGAGGAAATATATTTAGACTAATCGAGAACTTGGATTAATTAGATTAATCTCTGTTAGCGCGGTTGGATAATGATCGATTTACCAACTGATTATTAAGGATAGGTTAATTAACATTAAACCTACCACCGACGGTCGAACGTGGCCCGCAGGTTGTCACAGATTTTATCTCATAATTATACAAATTATAAAGCTGCGTTTCCATCGATATCTGAATTTATATTTTAAATTAATTAATAGTTGAAACTATTTCTTCGTTCAGGCATAAGGTGTTACAAAAATGATGAGAAATTTGGATGAATTCTCGTAATTCTTACGAGACAATTTTTATTAGTCGCTTTTAGGTATATTTACACGGTATATATACAGCGTTCAAAAACAAATAGACCGCTCGCTGTCTATTCACGGTGGATCCCGGGGGACTGATAGCGCTACTGTTTTACCGATGTAGGACATCTCCACCTTTCTTTCTCGATCCCCTGCACACAGACACCCACACCTACTGCGTCGCTGCTAACCAACGTCGTTGTCGACGCTAGTCGGTTTTATCTGTAACATTCCAGCGGTCGTTTATCAGCTCTGGCTCGCTTATATTTTCCATCGCCGCAGATAGAAAAACTTCCCGTTCCGTTGCCCTTTGATTCTTGAGGCAACTGCGCGCGCTCGATCCGAATCGCATCGATCCCGACACTGAATTCCTGCTTGTCAGTTCCAATCGGCGGCCTTCGCTGATCTCTCTGTACATACACGTCTCCGCGTTAGAAACGTTTCTCGGTCACGTCGAGTATAATTCTGCACGATGATCGGACCGTGGAAAAATTCTTTAGGAAAGGATCAATAAAGTAAACGAGACCCGATGCCGTTATTGTTTCATTTTTAATCCTGGCGAAGATTAGCGATGTCTATTTCAAGATCTGCAACGTGATCTTTGCTTTGAAAGCAACTGTCGTCGCATGCGCCGTTGTTGAAGGAATTATACGGATTTCAGGGAAAGATTAGAACGTAACGTGCGACACGTTTACATTTTCTTTAATTTAATACTCGTCGTTGTTCTCTTTTTAGGACACAGATATATATGGTATCTAAAAGGTCTTCCGCGATAGGGAAATGAGGAGGTTCCTGTGGTCAATTAAAGCAACTTTTTCCTCAGCGAAAATGCAATTCGCGGCTTCGTGTACGAGTTATTAATGAAAAACAGTAACCAATAAAAGACGAGCTTGGTTAACGCGAGGCGGCTGTGCCAATCTCACCGTGAGACACTTTGCATATATTAAAATTTATAATATTGTTTTCTTTGTATCCGCAGCGGTTTATCCGGCCGAAATAAATAATAATAACGACGGTAAATTCAGCTTAAGCAAGCTTCGAACGAAAGCCGTGCGCAGTTATTTTTATAACTTCGTTGATGTTTGAATCGTGTGCGGCGGGTTAAGACGGAGGTGATTATCGGGCCGTGCTTAAGCAGTTTCACTAATCGGTTTATGTAACTCGAAAGATAAACCAAAGGCCCGCCGTTACGTTCGGTAGCCCCGGACTATCGTTATCCGGCCGAGTCGATACTACTACTCGCCCGATAATCGAAATCCTTTAATCGAGTGTTTATTCATACGACAGGCAGCGCCATTGATTTTAATCGCGGAACGCAGCGTGTTTGCGCTTTTCCAATTATTCTCAAGTTATCCCCCCCCCCCCCCCTCTCTCTCTCTCTCTCACCCCTCCCTCTCTGTACACCGTATTCGGCGCACACGCGTCATCGACGGGTTCCGATTGGTACCGACCAGTCCCACGATCGCCGCCGTCTCGCACTATCATCGGCAAACGGGACGCCTCGTTGCCGCGATGTTTATAATCAACGCGTGTCGCGCAATATGCAACGAACCCGATCCGCTGAAACAGCCCCGGCGCGGCCAGAGGACTTCTTTGTAGCCCGGAGGAGGATCGCGACGGTAAACACGTCGTTATTGTCGCGCGGATCAAAAGAACGCGGGGCTCATTGATACCCTAGAAACGTCCGGGCCCCGCTAGCTGTCACGGCCAGTCACCGAACATTTGCATAATCGGCACTGATTACTATCGTTCGCCGTCCCCTTCCCCGCGGCCATATGTCCGACCTCCGAAAACCTCGCCCGACTTTTTCCATCGGGCGGACCGACCGAGTCGCGAAGCGATCGGCTTTGAGACTTGCGGCTGAATGATGATCGAATAGTGGCATTTCTTATTTCTGAAGAACTCGCAGCGGTGATCGGTTAAAATCTAAGTACATTAGATCTTTTATCAGACGGCGTATATTTAGGTTTTAAATGGTAGAGTAAAGGACAAAATTGTATTGCAGGTAAATAAAATAAAATCTTTTTCAAACTGGACTGTAAATGGCTTGAATATTGTCTCATTGTTTACCGTGAGATGTAATTACGGCGCTGTGTTAACATTTTTCTATCGCTTGGAATGACAATAAGAAACGAAGTTTCTCAAGATTTTGATTCGAGCCTATACAGGATGTCCAAAAGTGACTCGCAATCAAAAGGCAGATTTCTGGGGTCATTTAAAGTAACTTTAATGAATTGAAAACACTGACCAATGAGAATCGAGATAATCCAGCGCGAGATGGCTGAGTCGACAAACTGGACTTTGTTCTCTGATTGGCTCATCCGCCAGTCGAACTCTGTTCTCATTGGTCACATTGCTTATCGCAAATAATTCGTAAACCAAGCCGCGAATTCAATTTTCACCCAGGAAAAACTTGCTTCGAATCACCTCGGAAAATCCCCTTCATTTCCCTGACACGATTTGACACGACACGATTTCGACACGATTGACTTCTGGTACGCCCTGTACGATGCATAAATAGAGGCCAGTCCGTCCGATAAATCGACGGTCACGTTGCCGAGCCGAATCGAATCGGTGCCGAGTCGGAAGTATGAATCAGGAAGCGGTGCGTCACGTGCCGGCTTTTGCACGTCATCAAATAGGATACGCGAGCCATGAATCGTAAAGGATTACTCACGTAAAAGGAACCCGCGCGCTCCCGGGGCCCGCCGATAAGCATCTGCCGCGCCGATTTCTAGCCGTTCGAGGAAAACGAAAATTAATCACTTTCCAATCCCGAAACGGCCTATGCAGATGCGGAAGTAATTTATTCACCCTCGATACCCGGGATTATTAATATAAGCGGTGCCCGCGTCCTTAACGCGACGAGAGGGAGCAGGGGGGGGAGCGCACACTTTATTTGGTACTTCGCGTGTAGGGCGTCGTGGGAGGAATCGTCTGCGACGATTATACTTGTGTGTCACGGGGGTCGGAGACGCCTGACACGCTCGCCCTAGCTGCGCCAATACCGTACATAGTTGCATTCATTCTAGTTGTGGCA
>NC_135778.1:2551246-2558556 GCF_028453695.1 Augochlora pura | reverse complement strand
AAAATTTTTGTTTAAATTTTCGCGAAGAAGGTACAAAAGGGGGTAAAAACTAAAAAGATTTGTAAAAACTAGAAAGATTTGTTTGTCATTGCTTTCAACTAAAAAAACAAAGAAATATGATAAAATTCTGCTCTTTTTTAAATGGCTTTCATTTTCGCAATTCTCACGTTTTCCCCCCGGTCTCGCGCAATTTTTCCACCCCTCCGGCCGCTCCGCCGCCCCGTTCGCCTCCTTTCCTCGGCGCTTCTCCTTTCGTCCGGTGCGCGTTAGAGACGCGAAGCGTACGCTCGCCACGGCAGACCGCACGCCACACGATGCAATCAATGAATGACGGCGTGGCTGGCGCGGCTCTGCTCCGGCGCGGCGCGCAGCGGCGATTCACGGCCAAAAATCAACTTCGCGACTTCCACATTTGAAACGGTTTCTTTCACTAACAGATTAACAAACCCTCGAGCTTTAAAATCTACAAAATCGATCGATTCAAATAACCCCATAACAAGATCAAGCCAGCTAATAAAAAATTTCAAACAAAGCATGATTTTTTTGGGCATCTTTGACCATTTTGCAAAAGAATGTTTAGAAAGTTAGAAGTTTGTACGGCAAAGTGTTATTTTAATTAAGAAATGCTGGTTACCGCGATTTTTTAAACGTTAATACGTATTTTTGACTAATTAATGTTCCAGCCGATGGTGAGACGGGTTTAATGACCTGGTATTAGCGTAACCTTGAACCTTGAACTTCGATCCAACGATGAAATAATTTTGGCCAGGAAGCGCGGCTTCGCCAGACCACTGAGCGTCACTGAAAATTTCTTAAAATAATAGACGAGTCTTCGTTCTGTAAAAAGTCTCGTTAAACAAAAATAATAAATAAATTAACCCTTTGCACTCGAAGCCATTTTTACTGTAATTCCAGAATAATTTTTCTGTAATTTATGCAACAACAGTTATACTTTTAATAATTTTTGAAATCTAATTTTTCATAATATAAAAATTATATTGAAACGCGCTGTAACAATTTTAGTCAGATTTTTATCAGAGTCACCACTCGAGTGCAAAGGGTTAAAGTATAAACAAAATAAAATCATGAAAACTAAAAGGTCCGTCTTCGCGAAGCGGTATAAATTGTTTCTCGGTTCGAAAGAGTTCAGTTTTTGAAATTTCCCGATCCGGCGCACTGTGCACGCCATGCCATGCCATGGCATTCGCCGTGGCGTGGAGCTCTCTGCGCGGCCCGAGTCCGCCCGGCGCGCGCACTGACCGTGATGACTTTTCTTATCTGCCGCGAGCCCCTCTCCTTATTCCCCTAACCCGTTCTTTCGCCGTCGCTCGTCTTTTCCCCGTCTCGCGCCGTGCTCTATATCCGTTTTTCCTCCCGGCCGTGGCGTGCGTACTCGTCCCGCTCGCCTTTCTCTCCCCCCTCCCCCCTCCCCCCTCCTCTTCCTCCGCCTTTCTTTCTGCTCTCCCAGTCCCGCGCACGGTCCGCTTCCTCCGCTTTTTTTCCCGACTCTCCTACGCTCTCTTCCTGTCCCCCCACCCCCTATCACTCGCCCGCTCTTTCTTTCTCTCTCTCTCTCTCGTTCGCTCGCTCTCTCTTTCTCCCGGCATCCCTTCGACTCACTTCATCCGGTGCGCGTTACACGCGATACATATACCTATGCCTGGCAGGGCTGTTCCGATGCTCGAATTTATGCGGCAAATTCTCCTAACCCCTCGCGCTGTTACGTCTTTCAGCGCTGAGTCGGTTACGACTGTTTCAATTATTTCCTCGACGCGACGATTTTAGCGTCTCGGTGCCGTTTACCTTCGCTCCCAGATTTCGATGACGGAGAATTTTCTTTCGATTTAACCCCTTGACATTTTCTTCACAGTCACCGCGATTAAGAATTTTTTAATTGGCACTATTTCTTAGGAGGGACAGGACATTGATGTTTATTCCGTGCCTGAATTTACATGATAGCTTAAATATTAACACTTTATCGACCGGTCATTCTTTTTTGATTTCAATGATAGATGACAAATTAAGGGTTACTCAAGCAGTAATGTATGCTAAATTATATTTTATTAATTTAATTTAATTTAATTTAATTTAATCAAGATTGTCTGCTTTGATACATTGTACATTAATGATAATTCACTGGAATTATAATAAATAAATATACGAATTATAATTAATTATAATAAAAAATACGGCGTCTGAATGAGGCTACGTGAAATTGAAATAAATAATATGAACGTTGCTCCATTTCATACTTGACAACCTAATACGTCGCCCAATTCCTCGAACCGACCCACTGCGCGTCGTCCGCGCCGTAAAGCCGCTCGCGGGGCAAAAACCCCTCTTTCCGCGGTGCCTCGTCGCGCGAGAGGGACTTGCGAAGGGAAACGGCCGCGGAGCGTTTTCCGCGAAGCGGCCGCGCCGCGCTAGACCCCGTTACCGACTATCATAGGCGTGGTCGTAAAAGTATAAATATCGATCGAAGCCGGAGAGAGCAGGCCGCGCGCGACTTGTTTGCACTTAACCGGAGACACCACGCACCGCGGGCCGCGATATCGTAATTTCGAAGGCGGCGAGAGCTCGTGGAACCGTTCGTCTCGCGAGAGCGTTAGTCTCTCGCACACCTTGGTCGTATCTCTGCTCTAATTCAGCACCGGAGATACGTCCGAACGTAATGAAGATCTAAGAAAAAGCCATTTAACCCTTTGCACTCGAAGCCATTTTAACTGTAATTCTAAAGTAACATTTCCGACGTGTTGCATTTCCATTTTATAAGGTAAAGAGGTTATGTTCAATTGAAATTGAATCTTGGAACTCGTACAAAAACAGTTGCACTGTCGATAATTTTTTAAATGTAAGCTTTTATAATAGAAATATTATTTTGGAACGTGATGTAGCAATTAGCAGTGGTGCCTCAGAGTCACCACTCGAGTGCAAAGGGTTAACCTTTCAGCTGCGCACAAACTATGCACACGTCAGAAGGAAATGACAATTTTACTTGTTATAATCAAAATATTTCATCTACGATTTATCTCAAAATGCTTGTGGTAACATAGTCATAAATTTCGCACAATGTAGTCTTTATGACAATCGTTTTACAAGTTGTTATATACAGTAATACTGAAGCTCACGGTGGTACGATCTAACACGTTTATTGTAATAATTGATATCAAATTATTGGTTACAATGACAACCGATTTATAGGACACCAATCGCTAGAAAAAGCCGACTTATAGGTTATGTCAGGTTACAATGACAACCGATTTATAGGTTAGAAAATCGGTAGAAAAAGTCGACTTATAGGTTATGTCAGGTTACAATGACAACCGATTTATAGGCTACAAAATCGGTAGGAAAAGCCGATTTATAGGTTATGTCAGGTTACAATGACAACCGATTTATAGGCTACAAAATCGGTGGAAAAAGCCGATTTATAGGTTATGTCAGGTTACAATGACGATTCATAGGTTACAAAATCGGTAGAAAAAGCCGATTTATAGGTTACCGGTCGGTAAAGTGTCAAGTAACATTCGTATCTCGAAAATTAATTCCGACCGGCATGACACCTGCGCATGAACATAATACGACCGCAGAATGTTAATATAAGGAACTCGTAAGAAAGTCCAAGATCACGAACGTCGTGAACCGCGGTCAGCGTTTCGCCTTCGAGTTTATACAAGGTGCGAAGCGCATTACGATGCCAAGACCATCGCACTGTTCACGATGTTAAGAGATAATTGTTTATATCCCCATCATTTGCATAGTCCAACTAACTGATTCAAAGCCGAGTCTATATAGACATCAGGGGAGGCCAAACTGCGGCACTTTGAAGGATTATTTGTGGCTCTCATTTTTCATTTTTTTTGCTATTATTTTTTTTTTTAAATTATTATCGTTCCGTTTTAAATTACTGACCGCCTTTAACCCTTTCGGTACGAGCACTCTGTCCGCCGTGACACTGTTACTGTACGAGACGCCGAGCCGAAAATTGCCGCCGCACACGACCACAGTCCTCCTTTATAAGAAAATATTTCCTAAGCGTTAAATAACCCTTTGCACTCGTAGCCATTTTAACTGTAAATCTGAATTAATTTTTCTGCTTCGTGGCATTTTCACTCTATTTAACAAAATCAATTTTTACGCATACAAAATTTATTCTCATGACTCCTGCCAACAGTTTTACTACTTGACAATATTTTAAATCTATACCTTGTTGTTGCAAAAATTATTTTGGAATTTAATGGAATAATTTTAGCGATGCCTCAGAGTCGTCGCTCGAGTGCAAAGGGATAAAAGCTGTGCTTAATTAAAGGACATTATTTAACAAAAGTGTTGTTTGTAGCTTAAGAGATATTCAAAGGTACTTGTATAAAATATTAAGAGTTATTTATATAAAATTCTGTTATTTATACCGGTCGTCGCACGGACGCCGGATATAACCGGCGCTCGTCCACAGCGGTCGTCGCGTGGACGCCGGATAAATCCGACGCTCGTACCGAAAGGGTTAATCGCGGCTCGCGAAAAATTTCAAATTTTGAAAAATGGCTCGAACCATCAGCTTGGGCCCCCCGCTGATGTTTACGGTGCAAGGATTTTCCCTAGACCGGTACAGCGCATAGAAAGAGTTGGAAGAGATCGACGCGGCGCGAGCGAAGAAGCGTCTCGTTCGCGGCGGATGTCCTTTAGCCGCGTTGCCGTACAAGATATCCTGTCCGCCTGGAAAACCGTGCCGAGATCGAACGAACAAATTCGTTGGTCTCGGTCGAGGCTAGAGTTCGCGGAGCAGGCGGCGAAACGCGAGAGGAAGCCGGCGTGCGTGGCCGGTGCTTTGACGGCGTAGTAAAGCGACGGTGCGCGAGTAGAACGAGAGACGCGCGGCTCGCGAGAATCGGCCGGCCGCGCCACGCCGCGACGTGCTCGGCGTCGACGGCCTCGACGGCGTCGACGGTCGGTGACTATCGATCGGCGGCGGGCGTCGGCGTCGGTGCCGCGCGGTGGCGCGGCCGTCGTCCCGAAAGACGTGCGACGGCGCTCTGCCTTCGCTGTCCGCCCCGGGGGGGGCGGGGGGGAGGGCGGGGGGGGGGGGGGGGCGGGGGGGGGGTGGGGGGGGCCGCCGACACGCAGACCAATCATGCCTTTGACGGAGCCGGCGAGAGCCCGGCGTGTACGCGAGTCCGCCACGCTAAATTCGGATTTATCAGTCGAGCAGCCAGTCGCGTCGCAAACCCGTCAAACTTTCGATCCGCGGGGCCCGCGAACCGCGGCCAAGATTCTCGGGGGCCCGCGAGCCGCGGATCGCGCCACCGACGACGGATCGTAGGCGGCGACTCGGGGCCGCGAGGCGTTCCCCGGCCGGTGCGGCGACGACGGCGGCGGCCCTTTTTTTCTTACGCCGCGGGGCGGTGGAGAACGCGAGAGGATATCCTCTCTCTGGAGAGAGAGAGAGAGAAAGAGTCCGGCGGCACTGGCCCCGTAGGCCCCGCCGCTGGAGGGAGTTCGTTGACGTGTGCCGCACGAGGGACGGTGTCTCGGGATAAGTGATAAAGTGCCGCGCTGATCGGACGTGGGAAGACCCTTCGCGGTGGACGGAGCCGGTGTCGGCCGCCGCGGCGAGGTTTGCGTGTGCTCTCGAAGGGGTGCAGTACTCGCGAGTCTGCCCGTTCCGCGTCGACGGCTCTACGGTGCGTTCTCCTCTCATTCTCTCTCCCTCTGTCCGCCGATCCTCTGCCCCGAGAATCCGATCCCATCGATCCGCCGGCCGGCCGCGAAATCGGGAGCGATGGAATCCGAGGGACGGAGCGTCGAGAGAGCCGCGAGAGTCGTCGCTTCTTTCCTCCACCGGCGAAGGAGCGTCGCCGGCTTCTTCGTGGTGCTACCGAAGTGCGAATTTTCACGGTGAGCCGAAGGTACTGGAAAATGTGCGGTTCCGCGACGAGAACGACGTTCTCCTCCTCCTCGTCGTCGTCATTGTCGTCGTCGTAACGCGACGTAGTAAAACGCGAAGAAAGGTGACGGAGGATCTTGTGCCGGCCACCCATGGCCGTTTCGCACGAAGGACGTCGTAAAATGCCGGCGTAAGGACACCCGTCCTCGCCGGGCCGGTATCCATTTTCCGCGAGGCGTGGGAAGTGAACCGCGTGAGCAGAGAAACGGGGGATCGGGAGAGGATCCTCCGGGAAGAAGAAGACGGCAGGAATTCTCACGGCGCTGGGGGAGGGCGATCGAAAACGTATTTTCGATATACCTTGGGGTGTCGTCGTCGTCGTCGTCGTCGTCGTCGTGACCAAGTGGCAGCGCACGGAGTGGCGCCGCGATATTTTCGGATGCTCTTGGTGCTCTGCTCGAGAGACTAGCGTCCCCGTGGAATAGTTTCGTCGGATGACGAATGTGTGATTGTGCGCGTCGGTCTGCTACGTACGCGCGTACCAACGGGCAAAATGTTTATTGTGACTACCGAACCGGATCACGTGGTGGATACAGGAAGAAATCGGCGGAACGGCCAGCGCGATGAGGTGAGACTGCGACGCGCGTTTAACGAGACATCGTTGTCGATGAACCATCCTATCAAACGTTAACCTTTAAACAAGTAATAGCGAAAAGAACGATCGGCCACCGTCCTCGGTTGTGCTATCGTCGATCGGGCACCCGGCGTCTCTCGCGTGCGCGTCGCGCGAAAAATGGACGGACGAGCCACGACGCGAGGTCCTCGCTACGGCCGATTGCGTAATCGCCGCGGGACGGCGCGAGTGCCGCGCGAGCGAATCGACGGACAAACAAGTGTCGGGGCTCGGCTAGTTAATTGCATAAGTATGCAAAGCCTCTTCCTCGGCGTCTCGTTGACTTCTCTTTCTCTCTCTCTCTCTCTCTCTCTCTCTCTAACTCTGTCTCTCCTGCCTCCATCTCCCGCCCTCCGTCGCCGCGCGTAGGGTGGATGCGTGAAAAGTAGCGAAAACAGCCACGTAGAAGAGGCGCAGAGAAGAGGGAGGGAGGGGGTATGGGGGGAGGGGGGGGGGGAGAGGAATAGGAGTGGGAGAGGCGGCGGACGCCGGGGCGGAGCGGAGTGTGAGTGAGAGCGAGAGAGAGAGAGAGCGGAGGTCGGTGGAAGTAGAGAGAAAAAAAGGGCCAGGAGGACGAGAGCGCCGGGGCGAGAAGAGGAATCGATGTAAAACGCGGCGGGAACCGGTTGAAACAATCAGTCACGGCCCAGCAAAATGGATTATTTTCGCGGGCTTAAATTAGGCGTGGCGAAAGGAAAAACCTGTCGATTCTCCTTTTGTTTCGCGGCGAACCGCGGGCCGCCGGGGTGCCGGGGG
>NC_135778.1:2530752-2551146 GCF_028453695.1 Augochlora pura | reverse complement strand
CCCCCCCCCCCCCCCCCCCCCCCCCCCCCCCCCCCTCCGCCCCCCTCTTTCTTTCCACGCGAGACAACGGTAATTAGCAAAGAATTGATTCAACGGTGAAGAATTCACGACCCGAAGTAGAGTCCTCCTCTCTACGGCCTCTCTTTGAAGCCTCCGCGACGGCGGACGGAGAGAGGGAACGAGGCAGAGACGGAGATACAGAGAGAGAGAGAGAGAGAGAGAGAGAGAGAGGGACCGTAATGGTTTGTTATTGATCTATCTCGGAGGTTCGCGCTTTTCCACCTCTCGTCCGACTCCTTTTATCAATCGACGATAGGCCGTATCGAAGAATCTGCCTAATGGTACGTGTCCATTTCAGAGCCTCTCTATCGACAGTTGCTCTCACTGTACTCTCGTCTCGGTCCCTCTCTCTCTCTCTCTCTCTCTCTTTCTCTCTCTTTCTCACATTGTCCGCTGTCTACCGGCGTGCAGCCTCAAGAATTTCGACTTTTCGATTGTCACACGCGGAGACCGATACCGTCACGACCTCACGCCGGTGTATTTCGGTGTACAGTTCACGGCTTTATAGAAACCGGAAATTCCGCGATGACGTCATATCGATACGTATATAAATAGCTATATGCATATACATGTATTTTTATCTGTATTAACAGTTGGCCAGCGGTGCCGGGTCATTTCCGACAATACAGCATTGTCGTACCTTTATTTTCATGGTACCCGGGGCACGGTAATGTTATCACGAGTCGAATGCGACACTCGGCACCGTTTTTCGTTCGTTAACATCGAACCGATGGAACTATAAAATAAGACGTGTTCACCACGGTGGTGCCGCGATTCGATATTTTTACCGGGACACGGACGTCACGTGTCGATATTTGTTTCGGTATTTTTAGCGGCGCGGGCGCCGCGTATCGGTATCTATTTCGGTATTTTTAGTCCGCTATGGGCCGAATTTGTTCCGTTGGTTAAATATGTGCCGGGATGTCGACGAGGCGTTCACTTTGACATTTTAAGTTCACGGTGCCCGTCAATCATCTTCGATATTGTTACTAAGTACATCTGGATGAATTTATATGATTGACGGTTTCGTGGCCGCGTTACGCGTCATTAACATTCTCGAACGATTTAATTTAAAACGGTGAGATTTTTTCATTTGGTTGGCTAAGTGTTAAAACGTTAAATGTTTTATGTCATCTTGTGGGCTGAAATTATTTTGCAAAATGTTGATATATAGTGGAGAGCAAACTTGAGCGATCACTTTTAAAACGATCTTATGAGCCTTAAATTTTTGTAAAGGAAAAAGTTGCTTAAAATGTGCTCGGGTGTCTCTAATAACTGACGAGTACAATAAATATTGAATAATATTTATAGACATTAGATAGGTATCTATAAGTGTCAGAAACATATTTATAAATATTAGAAAAATATTTATAAATGCTAGATAAATATTTGTAAATGCCAGATAAATATTTATCAATGCTAAGTAAATATTTATAAATATTAGAAAAATATTTATAAATGCTAGATAAATATTTATAAATGCTAGATAAATATTTATAAATGCCAGATAAATATTTATAAATATTAGATGAAGATATATAAATACTGGATAAGTATTTATAAATACTAAATAAATATTCATAAATATTAGAAACATATTTATAAATGCTAGATAAATTTTTATAAATGCTAGATAAGTATTTATAAATATTAGATGAACATTTATAATGAAATATTTATAAATTAAATAATTATAACTCCAGAAATCTTTATAACTTTATTTATAACTTCAACAGTTATAAAATCGAAATGATCGAACCGATCGTTAATAGTACGGTTATTAATATCGCAGCTCGGTAACGATGACCCTATAACTTAGCGTCCATCTTCGAGAATAGCTGCCACAGCGCGAGCAACTTGGCGATAGTTCCCCGGAAAGCGCGGGCACCGTATAAGAATCTCTCGGCGCGACCCTCTAATTGCGTATAGCTGCGCGGAAAAACGCACCCTCTCGTTTCGCTCGTTTCTTTTCCCTCCCCATCCCCTCGCCGCCCCTGCCGCTTCGCTTTTTTGGTTTCGCGGGCAACTTGGACGGGGGAGAAAAAAAAAAAAGAAAAGTTTCGAGGAGGCCGAAAGCAGAGCCGCTGTGAAATCTTTCGTGGTCACAGGGCTCGATGATGGGAAACTTGTTTCGCGAATAAATTCGAGCTAATTGCGGTCCCGCTGAACACGAGAGGGAAACTGTTGCGGCTGAAATTTCAAAGGTTCTCGAGAATCTTTTCCCTCTTCTCTCTCTCTCTCTCTCTCTCTCTCTCTCTCTCTCTCATCCCCTTCTCTTTTTCTTTCTCCTCATTTTTTTTGTCCCGTTCGCCGAGTTAGCGGATGCGTCGTCCCGCGTTTATCCCGACTTTTATATTGAATCCATTGCGCAGCAAACTTCTTCTCCGCCGTTTCCGGCCTCCATTGTTCCCCGCTGAATAATTTTTACGCGGCCCCTTCAAATTGAAAACAAATAGCTGAACCGAAGCCGTACGAAATTACGCGATTCGCCGCGTCGAAGACGACGGTATATCTTGGATTCGGTTGCGTCAAGTGAAATAAAAAAAGCGAGCGATCGTAGCTCGGAGCCGCTGATTGGCTCGGTCGCCTCCCGGCAGAACAGCTCGTCTCTCATTGGTCACGGTTTTTTCCTTAATAACTCTTTGACGAAGCCTCGGAGATAATTCTCGCGAAGGAAAAAGTTGCTTCAAATGATCTCAGAAACCCTTTGACCCTCGATTCGGAGTCACTTTTGCGACACACTGTACATCAACTATTATTATTATTATTATTATTATTTTAATTAATATTTAAGGAAAAAGTTGCTTCAAATGATCTCAGAAACCCTTTGGTCCTCGATTCGGAGTCACTTTTGCGACACACTGTACATCAACTCTTATTATTATTTTTATTATTATTATTATTTTAATTAATATTTAATGTTATTTAACTGGAACGATAATAATGAATAGAAGTAAAATACCTTTCGTAATAAAATCATCCAAATTAAGGATTGGACAAAATAAACGGTACCAAGCGACCTACAGTATAGTCCGCGAGATCTATAGCGGACCGCAAAAGGGTTAACGGATCAGGCTACGGCCTGTGGAGGAGTGCAGAGAAGTAGGAGCCATTACCGGTGCAATGAAAACGGCGGAATGCCTCAATGCCGTCCAGTTCTCGTTGCTCTTATAAAATAACAAACGTTCGGTTTTAGAGCGCGTCGGGCTTTCTTGCAAAGTTGAATCGCGGCGTTCAACCGCGTTCGTAAGGTCCGCCGCCGGATCACCGACCGATCACCGCCCGCGCAGCAATGTAATACATTTTCGTCGCTCCGATTGTTTATCCGTGTATCCCCCCTCCCGTTTGCCCGGAGCGCCGATTTCAGTGTAACAGGCTCGTCGTTCTATCGGCGAGGCCGTAATTACACCGCGACGTAAACGGAAACCTGACGGTTATTTCTGGTACCGCCTATAAATTATCATAGGTGGTCCGAACGCGCGCGTCGCCGGTATCCGCGGCCGTGACGTCGACGTTTCAACGCGTTCGCCGAACATAACCTGACTTACGTTCGACTTATTTTACGATCCCGATAGTTTTCTTCTCAGCGAGATATCTTATGCTATCAAACTAGACTGAAAACGTTTCTTTTTAATTACATTTATTTCGTCGTTTTTAATCTTAAATCGAGGACACGCGTTTTAAGTAAAACGAAATCGAATGAAATTAGTTCGAAATCAGAGATATAATAAAACGCCGTGACAATGGATAGTTTGATGTAGCTATAATATAGCTAATTTAATAATAAGTTATATGTTGGGGCACAAATGTTAAATAAATATAAATTATAATATAGATAGATAGATAGTTAGATAGATAAATAAATAAATAAATAATTAGATAGATAACTAAAACAAATAGATAGATAGATAGATAGATAGATAGATAGATAGATAGATAGATAGATAGATAGATAGATAGATAGATAAATAAATCATTAGATAGAGAACTAAAATAAATAGATAGATAAATAAATAAATATATAGATAGATATACAGATAAATAAATGATTAAATAAAAAAGTAGGCACTTTCGAATCCATAGACAACAGCGATTCTTTCACCGGCGTCCTTCCGGAACAGAAATACATAATTCGCGTTCATTGTTTCGCGCGGGTGACGCGCGGCCGTTAATGGCCGCGTTATCTGAACGCGGCCCCCCGGGAAATGACCGTTTTGTAATTGCGCCGGGTATGACGCTCCCGCGTATCATTGTCCCATCTGTCTTATATCGGCCGCGGCCCGTTGCGCTCCGAAACGGACTACACATAAATATTCATCGAACAGCGGTATATCTACGAATAGAACCGCGGCGCTGTGTCTTTCGACCAATATTCTCGGGCACCGCGTAGACGTCACCGCGGAAATTCGATTACCCGATCGGCGAGGAATATATGCATCGGGAATCGTGGGAAATTGACGGCGGTTGACGTCATCGTCCGACCGACGATATATCGTCCGCGAATCAACTGCCGGCAGGTTAGACCTTCAATCGGTCTAATTAAATCGAACGCGCGTTTTTTTGTACGAAAAATTCCCTTTCGGTGTGAGGTTATGTCTGGATCTAGATGCGGTCAGGTGTCGCTATTGGCTCGTTTAACTGACGAATTTTTTTGTTTAAATTCTTTACTAGGAAAGTTATATATATAACTCTTGTACCAGAGTCACGATGTCCCCTGAAAGGGGTGCAAAGGGTTAAATTTCAATTCTAGTCAAATTCGTGATAAAATACAGAAATTTTACCCGAAACCGATCTGCTAATCTGACTTCGTCCAGCGATTATCGCAACGAAATAATTGACATAACAAAAATAAATAAATAACGATAGAAGAAACGTATAATATTCGATATCCGAATATCGTTTTTTCTCGAAGATGTCCGAGAACGCAAGAATCGAAGAATTCGCCCCGGTGAATTTTGTAACAGCTGCGCGCGTACGACGCTTTCCGATGGCTGGATCGTGTGTTTGCATCGTGCGTTGCAATTGGGATAATGTGGAAGCCGGCTAAACTCCGGCGCTGGCTAAGAAGCACTGCAGTACGTGTAGCGTTACCGAAACCCGTGTATTACACCGTTACGAAGCAACCAATTTCACAGATATACACGTGTACCGGGGGAAGGGAGGGGGGAGGAGGAGCGATCACGACAGTTGTTCACCCTGTCACAGGTGCAGAAAAGCCTTCCAGTCTTCCCAATTGGTTAGGACGCCGCGCTGACACGTGTTGTACGCAATCGAAGCATGGAAAGGCTTCTACGTGCGGCGCGCGGAGCAGGCCGTGCCTGGAACAACCATAATACGTGTTCCTCGGCCTCCCATCGAGCCGAGTCGCGCGATGCCACCTGAAAATATCTTTTTACACCTTTGATACGATAAACGATCTTGCGAACGAAATCTATGTTTATCGACTTCGCGCGAAAGATTCGATCTTGCATTGCTGAAACGGAGCGTTGAAGACTCGTTATCGTAAATTGGACGAATTTTTTATTCAAACGGAGGCAATGGTGTTGAAGTTAAACTTACGGAGGTCTAACAGTAGCTAATAATAATTATTGTCACGTAGGAATTACAAGATTCAGTTTATTTGAATTTTTCACGATTTTTGTAGTAGCCTTAATATATATTTAACAATTTTTAATGGAGACGGCTTTGTATCTATAATAATTGAGAAATCAAAAGTATGAAGAGTCTAAAGCAATGAAATTTAAATATGAAGAATTTGAAAACGCTGTTTCATCGTTTTCGTTAAAATAATTAAATAACGAAAGAAATCCTTGATAGGAAAAATTATCTCAGAATTCGCTTAAATAGTAAGTAATTTAAAAAAATAATAATTTCTAAAAAAGAAGCACATCCTTAACATCGCAACAATGATGCGGCAATAGTTAATAATAGTTAACAATCGTTAATAATCGTGTGAGCGGATAAATTAGAATTGAATGGCAACGTGTCGAATGACAATGAGATTGGTCGCAACGATTTCGACCACAACTAGGAGTATAAATAGGCAAGACGTTACACTCCGATTATGAACAAGGTTTATACAAAGTGTTAACTAAATATAACTTCGAGCGCCCCGTGCGCTTGCTAGACAACACGCCAGGTGACGTATAAATCTTTCATGAATGAAAATTTGAGGTATAAGCATATAATGGCCGGTGTGCTCGATCTATCACTTTGCACGTACGCGCTAAATATTTACACGTAACCTAATATCGCACGCGGCGTTTCTCATGCCCACACATTTCCTCTCTGTCTTTTCTCTTTCAAATCGAGTCATATCGCCGGCGAAGAAATACTTCAAACAGCTCGCAATTCCTGTCTCGATAATTTGACGCGCGAAATACATCTTCCGTAGCCAGGACGATGTAAACTAAAAAAATTGAAATTTAAACAAATTTGAAATTTCATGGGGACTTTTATCATCGCTGATTGTTCTCCTCTCAAAGTACTCTTTACTTTCTGTACCAAACAGTTTCTTTATCAATTTAGTATACACTCTGTATTATTGTTTATAGCTAATAACCCTTTAGAATTAATTTTGCATGCAGTAATACGTAATAAGCAAAAATTAACAAGAAAAAAACGAAATGTTTGAATACACGTGACGCAATAACATGTTTCAATTAGATCCAAAATTCACCGAAATAAATGAACGATGTTAACTGCTCGGAATAGACGCACGACTGGAAAGGGTTAAATGTGTACCCGATGGTTGTCGGATCATGTCACGGGCTGTATAGCCGGCGCTAATAAGACCGGGTTGACTCGGCGGCGGCTGCCACGGCTATAACCGACGTCGATAACACGAAGGGATTAATCAGGAATCGAAGTCTGAATAATTCGTCGGGTAACCCACTTAGCAAACTTTTTCCCGTGTGCATAGCGCCTCCGATGGATGCTCGCCGTTGACGGGTTTGAGTAGGCGGCGAGAAATCCGCGACTCGGTCGGCTGGCCGACCCCTCTGCGCCCTATCGGGGCTCACTTTACACGGCGCATGAATTAGAAATCATAAGCGGCCCGAAGCTCGTCGTTTACCTTACACGGTATCCAGTCGACTGCAGTCGTTGTTCGCCGACGGCCGAGCCCCCGATCATTTCCATTCGCGGGGGCATCGATCGACAAGGGTATAGAGAAACCACTGACCGATCAGGGTTCGGAACGTCCGAGAACTTTGATTTAATGGCCGAAATCTGACTAACGTTGATCTGATTGAATTTGTCGATTTGTTGATCGCGGATCTTTGGGCGAGGAGTAGGGATATTGTAGCAGAGTGTGATAGTATGAGAGCGAAAATGTAATAGTATAATAGTGGAAGTATTATAGTGTAATGGCAAAAATATAATACTGTAATAGTGCTTCTGTATAGCAAAAGTATAACACTATAATAGCAAAAATGTAGCACTATAATAGCAAAAATATAATACTGTATTAGCACTATAATAGCAAAAGTATAACACTAACGCTGAGATTAATTCAGAATTAACAATTCATTCTTCCGAAAAGAGCGTTTGCCATCGAGGCCGAAAACGGAAGATTCTAAAGAAGGAAAAAAGATGGTTCCCGTCCGCGATACTAATGGCTCGCGTTAGCACGGTTTCCTGAAAAATAGCTTTACCGCTGCTCCTGTCGTAAACCATCTGTCGGGCATCTGCGCGGCCGTCGTCCTCGGTGCTATGTGCCGATGGCCGGCGGGTCGCTAAAATATATTAATTATATAGGAAATATATGAATCGCTGGGGTCCATCGTCGAAGGTTTATATGCCACGGAGACCGTCGAGAGATCGAGTGCACGCTGGTCTGGTTTAATAGCTGCAGAACTGACATTCGGACGAATCTAGTAGCGATCCTTTGTCGTATCGTGATCTTAATCCTTTGTAGAATGCCACAAGGATCAATTTCGCTTGCATGAAATACACTCTGTTACATAAAATAGAAACGTCATAAACCGGCAAAGTTATTTAAGATTTGCAGTTAAAATAGCTAACAGTTTCAAAGGGTCAACCACCTCGTACAATAGAAATTTGACGCCTCACGCGACATTCTTGAAATCGACCTCGGTCCGAGCTTTCGCCTGAAACGCCCCACTGTGCTCGCCCCCCGCGGGTTGGACTCGCCGTCAAAACAAACACAACGTGTCGCCCCCGTAGAAATTTTCTAACGAACAGCAAGAGCTTTCCCTTTCCGATCGGTCTCGAGGCTCGTTAGCCTATCATTACGTCAGTTGCGACTCGCGACGCGCCACCTGTTATTACGATACATTGTGCACAACAGGGCTCTCACCCATCTTGTTCCACGAGTAGTCCGCTGGTTAACGGAAGGCTGCGAACACGCTCGCCGCCAATGATTACACGCCTCTTCGACCCTCGGTGTACAGAAATTGCTGCTAATTACGTCAAATACGTTGCCGGAGTCCTCGGTCGCGGTACTGGGCCGATGCAAGCCGGTTCGGGCCGATTCGGGAAGATTCGGGCAGATCCGCGGCTCTCGGCGCGCGCCGCGTTGATTTTCGATGCTCGACGATGAATCGCGATCGCCGCGAAACCGAGCAAAAAAGGGGGGGGGGGGGGGGGGGGGGGGGCAGACCGGCGGTTTTTTCGCCTCTGCTGGCGCAGAGGCCGGCTCCGTGTCCGCGGGCCACCAACCCGGCCGAGTAATTAGAAGTCGTCGTTGCGAGGTGTTGCAGAAGTTCTCCGTGGACAGGTCGCCGGACGGGTAACGACCGTGAAACAACGACGTTTTAAACCCCGCGAGTTTTTTCAGACGTGTCAACCGGTACGCCCGGAATGTTATTTCAGACGACCGTTCCGTCGTATTAAGCGCGGGACAAGAGGCTAGTAATTACTTTTCGCGGGACTTGTCACGTCTGCCGCGCCCGCTTCCAGCGCGCGCGCGCGCGCCTCGCCGCGCCGTGCTTCGGTTATTAATAGCGCCGCGCGCGGAACCCAGTGCTCGCGTTAATCGACCAGCGCGACGATTCCACGATTCCGCGATATTTCGGGCCCTCTGCCCTACACCGGCAGCGCGCACCCCTCGCCAATTCAAGCCTCCCGAATCATTGATGTCGCCGCGACCGGATCGAGTCCTTTCCATTCCCGCGATCGAAATTAGCGTCGTCAATTTAAGAACGGTTCGAACAAACCTCGACTGTTCTATTTCCGATCGGGACACGGATGCTAGCACCAATCTTCCGCTGCCAATTATGCGTTCTTCCTTCAGCCGATTAACCCTTGGCTGCGGCTGTCGGCTCATCTTTGGCGGACGTATTTGACACTAGGTTCACGGTAACCGTCGAGGAATGACTTGTCGAGTTATCAACGGAAGAACTTTCACCACTTCGCACTCGAAGCCATTTTAAACCTAGATCCAAAATAACTATCTTGACCAGCTGTATTCCCATTCTGTATGATTTATTACAATCTATACATGTGAAATTAAGTTTCGTGAGTCGTAAATTTGTTATGCTTTCGGCAGCTTTTTAAATAGAAAGGTCTTTAATAATGTTAAAATTATTTTGAAAATGATATAACAATTTTCATTGGCGCCACTCGAGTGCAAAGGGTTGATCGTCGATATTTGTTTACGGTAAATAAATCTGGTTTACTGTAAAGCCTGATAATGTTTCCACTGACTTATAAAAATATAATTTGATTGTATATAAGTGATGCAGTATTTTAGGCGAATTTAATTAAAATAATATACATTTACGGGCCGTAAATAGGCTAATACGAGCAGGAGACAACTTTAAGGTAAATGGAACACTTCAAATAGCCTCGAGCTGTTACTAACAAAATAGAAAAAAATAGTTTAGCGCGCGGTGGGTTAACGATTGGCAACGAGGTTCGGTTTCCCGGTGCCGGTCGACCGGCTCATTGGCCCGATACCGGATCCACATGCAGGTTTTCACGGTGTCGGGAACAACGGTGGAACTTGATTCGAACTGTGCCGCTGTAATTGTATCGGAATGATTCTCGCATCGGCGGGGCCGCGGCTGGGCTTTCTAGGGGAGAAATTAGGAGCGTGGAAAACGGTAAAGGCGCGGAGAAGAGAAAGGGCACACAGACACGTATACGCACGCAGAACCATAGAGAAAGAAAGAAAGAAAGAGAGAGAGAGAGAGGGAGAGAAGAAAAGATTCGTCCTCGCCTCGGCGAAAAGATCAGGATCCCTCGAGCGCGGCTAGAGCGTGGTAACTTGGCGACGGGGGGTAGTAGGACCGGCCCGAGCCGGCGAAAATGTCGTTGATCCTTTGCGAGCCGGAGGAACTGGTCGGCGGGCGACCGTTCGTGTGTATCGGTGCGAGAGAAGGATCTCTCTCTCTCTCTCTCTCTCTCTCGCTCTCCTCGGGTTCTTCGACTTCGATCCAGACGCGACGGGAGCAGGCTCTCCCTCCGAAAACGGGAGGAAGGAAGGCAGGAAGGAAGGAACCGACGCAGGCGAAAGGGGTGCACACGCATGACCCTGAATCCAACCGGCGCGCCACCCGGTACAGGGGTGCGAAGCTCCCGACGGGGAGGCAGAGAGAGAGAGAGAGAAGGAAAGGGAGATAGAGAATGACCACGGAGGAACGATGGAAGAGGGCGGGAACAGGGGGAGGTTTACGCGTATATATGCCGAAGAGAGAGAACGCGCGCGCCAAAGAGAGAGAAAGAGAGCGGAGCGAGAGAGAGAGAGAGAGAGGGTGATATAGAGAGAAAGAGAGAAACAGTCAGAGTACAGTCCCCGGGATCAATACTCCCGCGTCTTGCGATCATTCATCTTGCCACGCCCCTCTGCTCTCTCCACACTCTCTCTTTCTCTTTCCCTCTCTTATTTCCCTCTCCTCTATCTGCCTCTCTTCCTCGTTCTCTCTCGTCCGCCTCCTGTATCTCGCGCCGTCTTCTCTCTCTCTCTCTCTCTCTCTCTCTTACTCAGCCGTCCATCCATCTCCGTTGTTCCGTTCCTTCCATTTCTCACTCTCTGCCCCGGTATCTATCCTCCTTCCCTCATCCTCCGTGCCACCATCTTCATCCCAGTAGTGGCAACCGGGGCACCCCTCGTAATCGCGCTCGTCGCCGTTTGCCGTCCGATCCTGGTATCCATTACGATCTTTCGCTGGAACAGAGAAATCTCTCCCTCTCTCTTGCTCTCTCTCTCTCTCTCTCTCTCTCTCTCTCTTGTTCTGGTCGTTTTCTTTGTTCTTTCCTCGGTCGCACCCGGCGGACATACACACAGAGAGATACGGAGAGGCGTTCGCTCGCGGGGGCGGTTTCTCCGAGAGGAAACGGGGGGGTAGGTAGGTAGGTAGGTAGGTAGGAGGGAAAGAGGTTGAATCGAGGATCGCGAGTGGCGCGGGCCATCGGGGACGTGTGTGTCGCTCTCCGGCGACATGGTTACGGGCCATCGGAATCAATAAATATCCAGAAATGCGAGCGCCGAGAGATGAAGGCCGACGACCACCGCCGCGGCGGAGGCAACGGCGGCGGCGGCGGCGCGCGGGGGCTGGTAGGGATGAAAGAAGGCTCGGCGAAAAATGGGGGAGAAACGGCCTAGCGGGCGAAAGAGAGAGGGGTAGAGAGAGAGAGAGAGAGAGAGAAAGCCGGAGAGGAAATCGTTAGCGAGTACGTAGTAGCGTATATACGACGGCATAACGCGTAGTACGGCTGCACTTGACTCGTCGTTGCACGTGATTCAAATGAGTTTCTGGAGCCGGCCTCCTCCCACCCGCGCGCGCGCGCGCGCCCCCCATTCTGCCGGCACAGGCCGATAGAGGGGGCTGTGTGCGGTAGGCCGGTCGCGCCGAGAAAGGGTGGTCTCCCTCGGCCAGAGCACGGGGGGGGGGGGGGGGGGTGGCCCCGCTTGTTCCAGATAGAAGGGCTTGCCAGCGGAACGGTCGATCCGATCGAGCGTCGCGATAAAAGAGAGACTAGAATCGGACAGACGGAAGTCTCCTCGCGAGATCGATATGTTGCTTTCTTTCTCGCCGTGTCCTCTCTCCCTCTCGAGACCCTAGTTTCCCCGCTCCTAGCTTCCTCGCCGCTTTAGACGCGCGTCTATGCCTCCTCTCTTTCTCTCTCCCTCCCTCTTGCTGTCTCCCTTTTCGCTTCTTCTTACTTCCGCGGCTCGTGCGCCGCAGGAGTGGCCGGCATTGCTTCTCTCTCTCTCTCTCTCTCAATTTCTCTCTCTCTGTATCTACCTATCTATCTATATCCTTATCTCTATATCTATCTATCTATCTACAGTTTTAAATATTATATTCCTCAAGAGCGAACCTTTATTCAAAATAAAAAAGGTCCTACATCTGTTGAAAAAACTTTATAAACGTTTTAAATAATTTTAACCCTGAAAATTGTTATATATTTAACAGAATAATGTTGACATTATTAAAGACCCTTCTGTTAAAAGCGTAACAGTTTTGCGAGTCACAAGACTCAATCTCATATAGCAAATTATCCTAAGTACTATACTACAGCTGGTCAAAATAACAATTTTGGATCTAAGCTTAAAATGGCTTCGAGTGCAAAGGATTAATAAGTTACAGTATTATAAACAGTAATAATATGATAACATAAAATTTCTGTAATAGTGTCAACGTCCTGATGCAACGATAAATGTTGCCAATAAATGCACTTGTGAAAAAAATTAGCAATACTTCTATTTCATAAAAATTTGCCATGGTCGCTATATATCTCTCTGTCTGTCTTCTTCTCGCTCTCTCTTACCGCACCCCAGTCGCCCACCCCCTCGGCAAATGCCGGCTAAGAATGCTGGGAAAAATGTCTCGAGGGAGACCGCTCTCTAGTCTACGAGAGCTTCTTTTTTTTTATTTTATAAATTATCGTTTCACCGGCGCGACGAAGATAATTTTCATGGCGTCTTGGGGGGTGCCTGGAGACGGGTGAGGGGTGCACGGCAGGACTCGATTCCATTGCGCCGAAACGGAATGGGATTAGAACTCGCGGCGGAGTCTGCGGGCTTCGAGAAAAAACGCAGCATAGGACAGCACAGTATAGTATGGTATAATATAGTATGGGAATCATAGTACCATTATCGTATAATTTAATATAGTGTAGCATTGTTTGGCATTGCATAGTGCAGTACAGTATAGCACAATACAGTACAGTAAAATATAATACAGTATAATATAGTATAAGAAGCATAGTACATTATCATATAATTTAATAGAGTATAGCATAGTGTGGCATAGCATAGTGCAGTACAGTATAGCACAACATAGTACAGTACAGTATATTATAATATAATATAGTATAAGAAGCATGGCATAGTATAGTACAGTATAGTATAATATAATATAGTATAGCACTGAACAGTATATCTTAGTATAGCTTAGCATGACAGTACAGTACAGTATATTATAATATAATATAGCACAGTAAAGTACAGTATAGCATAATCTACTATCAAAATCAGACCCACGGAAAATGCTTATCCAAAACGCAAACTAATAAAGAAGCACCCCAGCGATCGAAGCTCCGAGGACCAATAATATCTCAGAACTAAGAGCACGTGACTCCCCCGCCGAAATTATTCCGTTAACGAGACTGCGACGGCGCTCGCTGGAAGGTTAGAGGCAAGAAAGCCGAGTGTCGCCTATTCCTTCCGCTTCTCTTCCTTCCTTTCTTTTTATTGCTCGTCTCGTCTTCCAGCCGCGCACTCCGCTCGCGATATAAGTTTCTGCCTCGTCGAAAATCCGCCGCGTTTTTCCGCGCGTCGGCTGGCTAGAGCCGCGGACAAAGCCGGCGGATGGGTAGGAGGAGGAGGAGGAGGAGGAGGATGAAGGAGGAGACGAGGGAGGAGGGACGCGTTAGCCGCGATATGAGAGCCGTCGAGGAAAATAGAAGAAGCATAGGCGCGGCTGCTGGCAGACTTAGAGAAGCAGGAACCGCTTCGTTTAAAACCTCCGGTTATCCCTGGTACCTTCTCCTTTGAGAATTCCTTCTCCTTGCTCTTGTCGCGAGCCGTTACGGTTACGCTAGTCTCTCGCTCGGAGGTGCCTTTTTCTCCCGAGGCGCTGCGGACGCGCGGAATTCCTCTCGCGACTGTAACAGAGCGATCCTGCGATCGACGAGATAAAACCGGCCGACGTACACTAATCACGCGGTCCTTCATCCATTGACACACTGTGCGCGCCGGCGGTATCGATACCTTTTTAAACAATTCAATTATCTATTTCTATCTTTTATCATGATTTAACCCTTCGCGCTAGAGGCCATCGTAACTGGGAATCTGAAATCATTTTTCTGGCTCGTAGTATTTCCATTTCGTATAACAAAGCGCACTTTTATTAAATCGATTCTTGCAACAATTTTATTATTTAACAATTTTTTAAATGTAACCTTCGCTGGTATAAAAATTATCTCAGGGCGTGATGGAACAATTTTACCAGTGCCTCAGAGTTATCCCTCGAGTGAATAGAATAATTTAAAAATTAATTCGTTTATAGTATAATAATAATAATACTAAAAAATAGCCAATGTGTCACGCTGCTCACGTCTGTCTAAATTTTTAATTCCTCTTCTAATGACAACAATTATTAGGAGAATAATGTACGCGGTGCCGCAGATAACTAAAAGTGACAAAACGCACTTCAGTCTGTTGTTTGAAATAAACATTTAGAGTCCTCGCCGTGGTTCCATCTGGAAAGTCTCTGCAATAGTTCAGTTCCGAGATAAATGGAAACCCTGTACGTTGTATACGCAACGGCGTTGCCGATTTAGTTCTTCCATTGATACTGTGACTAATCGAAGGAGAGCGTTTCGTGATTTACGAACCATCGCGGCGACACTAAACTGTGCCTATTCATCAATACATTATAACGTTAGATGTACATGATAAAATATTGTGGAACCGAACCGGGTAATTTTCTTGACGGTTGCGCACGCAATAAAACGGAGCTCGACCGGAACGCTTTTCATTTACGCGCTCGCATAGTTGCCCAGGGATAAGAACGTTCCTACCATTGCCCTGTCTACCTCTATCCTATTTTACGACGAGAAAATAGTCCGTTATAAGCGAGCGTACAGTGCCACGCAAAACTCTGTTCCGTGCGCTTTATTTTATAAATTTATTTAGATTGCGTTTCCACGCAATCATTTTTCTATAATTGGACTGAATCACTTGAGTTTCTTTACTGCTGATAGAGGTTATAATAATTATATTAAATTATAATAATTTAGTCTAAAGTGTAAATGTTTTAATTTCGCTATTATTTAAAATAACAGACGAATCTCGGATCTTTTCGCTTCTATAACCGAACACAAAATGTCTGTCGTTTAAAAAGAAATTCGAGTCATTCGATCCGATTTTATAAATGATTATTAATCGGACTATTATCGTTTTATTTAGTTTTTTTATTTAATTTTGTTTCATTTAGTTAGAAAAATCAATTTAGAGGACGATTAATCCGCCCGGCTATATGTACAGTAGCCGGCAAAAGTATTCACGTGCTTTTAAAAAAGCAGCAATTGATTTCAAAAGTGTGTGGTCACTTTTGCGAGTTACTGTACGTATCACAGTTTAACAATCCTAGAAAATTGATTACACGATTTTCATAAGTCCGAGAGATGCATTTTTACGCGAAGCATCGATTTCGACGAATAAATTGTTGGATTGTCGTCGATTCGCGTCGCTCGTACACGTGTTCGTCGACGGGGAAAAACGACGATTTCGCGGAACCGTTGACCGAACGGTCACGACGAACGAAAACTGAAAAACAATCTGTTCTTCTCGTGTGCGCAGTAATGGAAGTCGATGATATCGACGACAACGATGCCGAGTACAATCGCATTCCCGACACAATTGGAACGGACGCTGTATGCAATATCGAAGGAAGCGGCAACAAAGTCGGCGTAGAGGAGGAGCTGTTGAAGCTGCGGCCGTACGTGACCCCGGACACAGACCTCTCACGGTGAGTGTTAACCCAACTTCGACATTCTTTCGCCGCGAGATTCGCGACTCGAACGGCGTTCGCAGGAGAATAAGTCACGCGGGGAGTGGATAGAGCGACGGACGTCCCGCACCGCTGCGCGACGCCTTAACTGGCTTGATAAAGTATATAATTTGGAAATATATCTAAAAAGTATTTATTAACTTGAAATTTTAATAATTGAATTATTTTAATTGCATAATAACAGTAGTAGCAATTCATATTAATAAAACTACTATTAATTCAAATACACAATTCAACTTGGAACCACTAATCGAAAATGCCAATTTAATTGGAAACAAGAGAAAAATAAGTATAACTAAAAATTAATTTTTTAAATTAAACTTACTCCCTTAGTTATAATTATATAAAAATAACTATACAATACACAGTATAAAATACAATAAAATAGTTACCACTCGGTAGACGCTTGCGTCGTTCGTCCCCGCTCCTCGCGTGACTTATTCCTCTGCGAACGCTGCGATCTCGACGCGCGATCGCCTTGATTCGTCTCTGTCGCCTGTGTTTGCACGTATACGGAGAAATTGAAGAGTGTGGCCGTATAACTGAACCGAAATCGACGACCTGTCATTGCGTCGATTTTGCATGCGAGAGACAGTCAACTTTAAAGATCATCGCGACGAATAAGATGTTGCGTCTCCACCGTCGACGAGCCGTCTAATCTCTTTCGGCAGCGCCGCGGAATTGATTTTCGTGCGTGATGTTGGCTCGCGGCGACAGCAATCCCACCCCCCACCTCCCCGCAAATGATATCCTTCCGAGATATTATTTGCGGTGCACTCGGAATGATTTTCGAATTTCCACTTTCATCTGGAATATTATCCAAACACGGGACGGAACGTATTTCCGCGCGATACGCGCCCCGGGAGGGCGGAAGGGGGTGTGGCGACGACGTCGCGGCCGGTTTCGTCCTTTGAAGAACACTCGACGTCTCCGGGAAATGAAAGGAACCGGGCCGGGAGGGGGGCAGATCATGTCTAAGCGAAGATGTGCACGGGGCAAAGCAAATGAAAAATCAATTTTCCATTAAAATACTTTCGGATGCCGTCAGTGTCTGATATTGTTCAGCTTGGAGATATTTCATTTTTAACGTAATGTATTATGCTTAATGGTATGGTACTTAGCGATGCGATAGTGATACATTAATTGATAATCTAATAATTGAGTAATATATTAATCAATAATCAAATAACTCAGAAATATATTACTTAGTATGTATAACTATATTAATTAGTATATAATAATTGGGAATTATATTAATTGTGTGATACAGTAGTAGAGAAATATATTGATGAGTAATATAATATTGTCATTCAGAAGTATATACGAAAATATCTTGAAATACATTTAAACTTGAATGACTAAATATGAATAAAAAAAACGATTAATAAGAATTGATATTTAAACAAATAGCAGCGACAAGATATTGTTATTGCCGTTAATGGCGTCCCATTTATTTCACGTGTTTTTCCTTAAATGAGATAAGCATCCGATGAAAGAAGCTGCACTCTCATCGGATCTTTATTAGCCTCGCCACGTGACGTCTTTGCATTTCCAGGTAAGCAAATTCAGCAAATTGACTCGCGACTTCTTCTATTTCATCGGACGTATGATTTAAATTATGATAAATACACTTAATGTTTCGTGGCATACGACAACAACATCCGTCTGCCTCTTTTGATGCACTTCGTTACTCTTGTTACCGATATCTTTTATAAAAATAAAATGTCTCATGGAAAAACATTGGGACGCAGATAAAAGATACATCAAATTATATTATACATTACCATTACCATTCACATTATACATTCGTCTGCTGCAAAAGTAACTTCTAGTTTTCAAATCAAACGCTTCGAGACCACGTCCTAAATAAATCCGCTCTAAGGAACCGTGAAGGTGACTTCTACGTGGGAACGCAACAAAATTCGTAAACATCGATCACGCACAACAACGTTGCGTTGGCCGCGGGTCTTTGCTCGACACCGGATCGAGTTTCACGGCTTTTTCTGCGACTCTCGCCGTCGTCGAGTTACGGTGTCCCTCGCGGCGGACTGTTTACCGTCGATTCCAGGTAAAATTCCAGGAAATTTTTCGAAATCGTTTTCACCGTTTCCGAAGAGGCAACGATCGCGCAGGGAAATATGACGCGCGGTTAAAGCCAGACCGTCGAATAAAATACGGTTAGCGAAAGAAGCGGCGACGCGCGCGCCGGTCCTCATTTCCATACGGAGAAAAAGGAAATCTGTTTTCGGCTTACCGGCGACGGGCGACGGCGACGGCGGCTACGGTACAATGTAATGCCGTGGTCCTCTCTCGCGCGGGTCCGACTTTTTCTAAGCCCGGCACCGGCCGGATGCGCCGAATGGGACCCGTACATAAATTCTCGAAGCGCCGCGCTGTGCGTCGGTAGTCGACAGTGTTTCTTCTGCGTACAACGGATCCCGCGTAGCCCACCAACCCCTCGACTTCTTCGGCTCGAATATCTACCCCGAACTTTCGCTCGAGACGGCCTCTTTATTTCTCTTTATTCCCCTGTCTTTCTCTTTCTTCGTCCTCAATTTTTTTCTTCCTCTATTTCTCTCTATTACTTTCATTCTTTGTCCTCTAGTTTTCCATTTTTCTTACTCTCTTTCTTTCCCCTCTATTTTTCTCTATTACTCTCTTTATTTCTTCCTATATCCCTCTCTCTTTCATACTTTTTCTATCTTTCTTATTTTCTTGCTATTTCTCTGATTTTGTTTCTCTCTCTAAGAGAACAATTAATCTATTTTACTTTCTTTCTTTCTTCCCATATAACTCTCTCATACATTCTTTCCTTCTACTTCTATTTTTCTCTATTATTTTTTTCTTTCTTCCTATATCTTTCTCTCTTATTCTCTTTCTGTCTTTCTTGCCTTTTTCGTCTCTCTCTTTTACACTCTTTTTCTTCCCATATCTCTTTCTCTCTCTTACCTCCCCTCTCTCGCTCTTTTTCTTTCTTCCGCCCTCGCTCGCTCCCTTCTTCTGGTCGATGGTTTTTCCTCCGCGTTTCACATTCGCTCGACTTTGTTCGGCGACCCGGCGAATTTCGTTCACCGATACCATAAGAAAATCGCATCCGTTAGAATTGTGTCTGCGACAGCCGCAAAACAATTCGCCGGCTGCGTCCGCAGGCACAGTCTCTGATTTAGGCGGTCGTCGTCGAAACTTTCGAACGTTTAGGAACGACGGAACTTCGAGCGTGCTTGGAAAGAGAAAGAGAAAGAGGGAGAGAGAGAGGGAGAGAGAGAGAGAGGAAGAGAGAGAGATCCGATTAACACATTCGCGACCGCTGACGTGAATTCATGTCATTTTAAATTCTATTCCTGGTCGCCGCTGACGTGAATCGCGTCATTATAAATTCTATTAAAGCTAGTATTGCGAGTGTACAAATTATACTTCCTTTCGGATCTTTTTGCGAGGTAAAATAACTATCCCTGTCTAATTCACGATGCTTATTTGTAAGTGAGGTATTTGCTGGAAATAACGTAACTGTAAGTTGAACCCCTATTTTTATTTTTATATATATCGTATTGTTTTTCCTACTTAATCTCGCATACTAGATTGTATTATTAAATTAATTCCGACCGGAACGACAGCTATGGATAAACTGAATACCGCTGCAAAATAACAATTCTCCAAGTCGATTAGCATGAACAGAAATTAAATGAAAATAAATCGTCTCTTTTTATAATAATAATTTAGATAAGTTCAATGCTTACTACAACAGTATTATCAATTTTTTCTTACATCTTCATAATTTGATATCTCTCATTCACCGTTTAAACGCGAGTGTAGCACGATCGATAGAAAAGAACTATTTACCATTAAAATCGACTGATAAAGATTGTAACTTGTAAAAATGTAACATAAAATTGACAAAAATGTAATTGTATTATTAAATCATGGTTTTCTAAAGTCGATCAACCATCTCGCCCCGGGGCGAAAGAGTTAAATGACTCCGTTGGCGTGGCGGTTAAATACGCTTAAATACATAGTAGCTGGGAAGATGTTGCATGCCACTAAAACAGTATGGGGGCTTTTCAGGGCCCCCCCATCGACAGAGCGACGAGCGGGGCCACGTCGCGCGATTGGTCCATCTTCTATTCCGTCTGTGCGCGATAGTGTAGCAGCGATTCGAGATTACCCATCGCGGAAAGAAACTACTAGGATCGGACGTGGCGGGCCTTAGCCAAATATACACGGTGCGTCAGCGTCGCGGCGCGCGGCGTCGCGTCCTCCCTTCCTGCGCCGTCCAACTGGCAGGCGCCTCGTTTGAGGTCAACGTCATTCGCCTCTCTCTCTCCTCTCTCCTTTCTCGCTCCTCGCTTCC
>NC_135778.1:2521333-2530652 GCF_028453695.1 Augochlora pura | reverse complement strand
CAAAAGATCAGCAGATATATATATTTAGTAAAAAGATGATTTGTTCACAAAATATTACTCAATTTTGGATCAACTCCGAGCCGTCCATGTGCCGCACGGAAAACGTCCGTGCGCCGCGCGTTAAACGTCCATGTGCCGTCCGCCGATCGATTCTTGTCACGATATACATACATATACACTGGAGCATCTGCCGCGGAAAATGGTCATTAAAGGGACCCTCACCTCATTAGGAACCGCTCTCGCGATAACCTCGGGAACTCTCCAGAGCTGTCGCGAGAGCCAAGAGAGCCGAGAGAGAGAGAGAGAGAGAAGCGATCAGCTCCACGGCCAGCGTGGAAACTTTTAATAATGTGGTCCCCCGCCAATTACACACGGCCCGGCCCCCGTTTGTCCACGGACGGGACTCGCGTTCCGCCGCGGAACTTTGCGTGTCACCGGGAAAAGTCCGCGGATGTGACTCGACAACGAACCCGGGGGTGTGCCGCTGCACGTGTAGCTTCCACCCGGGTTCGGTCACGTTCCGCAGGAACCGACCGCTCGCGACCACTCGTCCTCATCCTCATCCTCGTCGTCTTCGTCGTCCTCGTCGTTGGCTTCCTAACTCGCCATTATCGTCGCACTGGACAAATTAAGCGGCGCACAGTGGTTTAATTTCAAGAATTTTTAGGCGATTTTAATCGAACAAGTTTACTGTTCTAAATTGATAATTATTAGGTTTGTAATGTTTTATACAATGGTCTGTGAATGTCAGGGGTGAAGATATTTATGATATTGAAGATATGGTTTGGTTATTGTGAGTATTTAAAGTTCTGAGGGCTATATTCGATGGTCAATATTTAATACTAGAATAGTCGATATTCTATACTCAATATTTTATACTCAATATTCTATATTCAATATTTAGTATTTAATACTTAGTACTAAATATTCAATATTCAGTATGCAATACTTAATACTCAGCATTCTATATTTAGTATTCAGTATTCGATATTCAGTATTTAATACTTAGTACTAAATATTCAATATTCAGTATGCAATACTTAATACTCAATATTCTATATTTAATATGCAGTATTCAATACTTAATGCTAAATATTCACTATTTAATATTCAGTATTCAATACTTAATTCTAAATATTATATAAAATTAATAAGAATAGCCAAAAACGTAATCGTCGGTAATATTACAATTTTCATGTAACTAAGAGAGTGATCAATTACACAAACGAGAAAAGTATTGAAGTTGAAAACCAAAGTGCACAAATTTTTGAAGTTCTACCATACACATATTAACCCCTTCTACTCGACCGGCGGCTCTAAGGCATCACCAAGAACTGTTCTATCAGTCTCAAAATAATTTCTAAATCATCATAATTATCAATGTTTAAAACGCTATATTAAAGGTGCAACTCCTATACAGATCGCGTGACTCATTTTCATACGAATAAAACGCGACAAGTCGTATAGAAAAGAAATATACTATAGATCAGGAAGACCACGTTGGAATTCGAGGTTAAAGCAGCATCGGGTGCAAAGGGTTGACGCAAAAGTTATCCTCGATACCTGTAAAATCAGTATTTTAAGAACGTTTTCGGCGAAAAGGACAACGGCAACGGCGACTGTGCGCAGGCATCGTGCTAACCTCGGTCCTATCCGCGCACCGTTTTCCCCGTCTCTCCTCCGGTTCTCCCTTTTCTCCCCGCGCGCTCGTCGTCCCACTTTCTGTTTCTATCCTTTATATACCACTGGCATCGCCGGGAGTAATCCGTGTGCATTTACGACCCTCGCTGCGCGCCGCGCGCACAGTCGTATAACGCCGCGACGTGCATGCGTGTCGGTGAGGGGCAGGTGTGTACATTCGGTGGGATGGGGACCGGAGGATGGGGGGGGGGGGGAGACGAGACCTATCTGCGCTTGTAGCAAGGGAGAGAGAGAGAGGGAGGGAGCAGCGCGTGCCGCCGTCGACCATCCGGAGGCCAGGTGTAGCCTTTATCCATTTTACTCGCGTTTGTTACCCCCGGACCTCTACGATTCCGATGCACCCTCTGGGTCCCGCTTCAGGGGCGCCCATCGACCGACTGGGTCTACAGAAAAAATATATGTTGTAGCGATCGACTACCGATGCCCGCAGACACATCGCCTCTCCCTCTCTTTCTCTCTCTCTCTCTCTTTCTCTCTCTCGACTGCACACGCTGCGCACGCCGCTGCACACACGCTGCACTCGGCGCGCACGGTTCTCGTCCCCTCTCGTCGCCGTCCCCGCGAACCTGTGATTATCAAGCGCTTTTATTGTTCCACTTTCGCTACTCGCAACTATTCTTCTATTGTAGACGGGCACACGCTGCTGCTGTTCCAGTTACTCGGATTTCGGCGGAACGTTGACCCGGATTTAGGCGCGACCGTGCGCGAGATATTCCGATTCCGATGGAATCGTAACGAATTCTTTTGTTGTCGGTGTATAGGAACGAGAGGCTGAAGGAGGATGTAGGAGAAAGGAAGATTGTCTCGTTACAGCGGGGGAAATTATTAACCCTTTGTATAAGGACTAGGTGTCGTCAAGTCTCTTTAGGAATGCTTTCGTCTTTTCTTTGTGGGAGGCTTAATCTTTTTTCGAGTCGTTTCTTTTTGTTTGTCGATGTTGTTGTTTAACTTCAACTTTTCGAGGTCGGTTAAAGTAGAATAAAGTGGGATAAAATAGAATGAAACGATAGGAGGTGAAGCAAAATTTCATGAAATGGAATAAAATAAGAGGAAATAAAATGGAACGAAATAGGCTGAAATACAATACAGTAACATAAAATAAAGTAGAATAAAATCGAATAGAGTGAAATAAACTGAAATAAAATTAAATAAATTAAGATAATATACAGCAAAGTAAAATAAAATAGAATAAAATAGAATAAAATACAATAGAGTGAAATAAAATAAGATAAAATACTGTAAAATAAATTAACTAAAAGAAAGATTAAAATAAAAATAAAGCCAACGAAAAAAGCTAAGCGAAAGAAAGATGGAACAGTCTTTAAGCCACCTAACCTCAAAGAAATACTCTTCCTCTACTCTACGCTATCATCTCCACGCAGCTTTCCTTGCAGTTCCTTCGACAAGAGTAAAAATTTCGGCAATTCGCGACGCTCGACAACGCGAATCCCACTTTTCACCAGCACGGAATTATCGCCTCTCCGTTCTAATTTTCAATCGAATCGCGATGATTTAATCGGTCGCCCACGGGAAAATGTAAATCGTGAGTTTACCCATCCGGCAGAACAGAGAGAAACAGATCGATGGAATTCCAACCGGAAGACCGTAGGAAATAGGCAGCACCTGGAATTTCAAAAATCTACCCCAGCTGTCGCGCCCCGTCTGGCAATCGACGTGTCTGATCCTGGAATTGCTGCGAAAAGGGGGGGGTTTGCCGGGAAGAGCGGGACCCCCTCGATTCCCCGTTCCGCCCCCCCCCCCCCCCCCCTGGAGGCACACGCCCACGCGGAAATGACGTCCGCCCTTAGATAATCAGCACCCCCTCCCGCACCCCCCGGTAACGAACATTTCGAAGGGCGTTCTCGCGCGGCGACGTTTCCGATTTTCTCCCGTCGCGCCTATCGTTTCGTCCAGAAAGATCTCCGCGACGATCATCGATTTTCGATCGTCGATCTTTCATTCCCGATTCCCAGTTTTCAATTCTCAATTCTCGATTTTTAATTCCCAATTCCCAGTTTTCAATTCTTGATTCTCGATTTTTAATTCTCAATACCCAGTTTTCAATTCTCAATTTTCAATCTTCAATTTTCAATTCTCAGTCTTCAAATCTCAATTCTCAATTCTCAATTCTCAATTCTCAATTTTCGATTTTCGATTCTCGGTGGCTCCTCTCCTGGAAGAAGTCCAGAACCAATCTGGAACAACCAGTCCTCTTTCTTTCTTCTATCGCGACAATGGATACCTCCTTGTCCGACCGTGTTTTCTTAGGCAGTGAAATAACAATGCCGAATTCTTGCGTTAATTCCCGAAAATTGATGGCTCCGGCCCAGGAAATTGACAGATGCTGGATCCGGCACGGGGACTAACAGGATTTGTCCCCTGAAAATGGGGAGACCCGATTCTCTGCGATTCCCTCTGCCATTATCTCGAACGATTTAAGATCGCAGTTTTACTGTAGCACATCCTCGTGCGCTGTTCAAACACAGCTGGGCGAAAGTAATCCAATCCTAATATTAATCTAATTAATAGTAACTAAGTAAACGAGCTATATGTCTCCTGCAAAAATTAACCTATAAGATCTATAATCTCAAGTCATTTAAAAATATCAATATAAAAACCTCGAAAAAGGTGTTTCTTTCTACTAAAAAGAATTCTTCATCTCGTGAACCTTGACCAAGGAGTCATGTCACTTGATCAAGGTCACCTTGATTACTCATTCATCGCGTTTACTCATTCATCGTATACCTTTTATTCCATAATTTTATAAGCGACACCAAGCCGAGTTCAACGGTCTACGGTATACGGGCTTCGTACGTTGTAGTCATGCTAAAATAGGCGTGAACAGCTAATTCATTGATTGGTACCACTGCGCGGCCCGCGCGCCGTTTTTCCATTCACTCCGGCGCGGCACAGAGGGCCGGTGCGCGAGAAGCGCGCGGGCCGGCATAAATATAACCGAGAGCGGAGCGCGTAAAGTTGCTCCGAAACCTACGTGTTCACGGAACTGGAGCAATCCTGGGTAAAATAGTCAGGGCGGAAATATCCGGCGCGGAAGGCTCGCCGGAGAGAGATCCGCGGATACACGTATCCGGCCATGCATTTCAAAAGATTCAGAGGTACGTGACCTTATTCCCCGGTGATACTTTCTTATACGAGGCGGTTAAAACCTTTTCTCGAACACATTTTCGAGGGACATACCCTTTTCTTCTACGCCGCTTTACGGCTACGCGGCCGGGTTCTTGCCTAAGAATCACGAGCCCGATGAAGGGGACGCGAAGGGCCCGGAATTAGGCGGCTGGAATTTCAATGGAATCAACAGGACGCTTGAGATGAACGATGTATGATGATTAGTTGAAGTGGTTTGACGTGTTCAACTGTGTTTGACGAGTATAGTCGTCATGAAGAAATGGTAGTATTTTCACGTATCTAAGATTCAGGTACTGAAAATGGGATATGAGACGCGGTATGAAGTTTGACTTCCAAACAAATTTAGGCTTTTAAGACGTTCATAAAACGTTCATGTGATGTGTAACGTTCCCTTATTAGAAAATAGTTCTCGCTTTCTCGCTACACTCACGCACACAATACTAGAAAACAAAACACGCTGATTAACGTTCGCTGTTCTCGGCGTCTGTTCCGCTGTATCGCCCGCTTTGCACTGAGCTCGATTTGGCCGTTGCCCGCAGAGCAGCGCGTAAACAAAACACGTCCTTCAAGAACGTTCGCGGACGCACGCGGTAAATCCCTACATTATGAAGACTTGGATCTTTGCAGACTTATTATGGATCTATTCTTTCGGTGGAAATTATTTCTTGGATTCTAACTTGTCGTAAGATATTTTTACAACGCATTGAATAGCTGTTTAAGCGTGTACCACCAGTGGTAAAAATATTTTAGTGATTAACCAAAAAGTTTTGAATTTTTCTATTTATTTCAAATCGGCAATCGCTTGGCTTTCGAACGGAATAAGAAAAACAGAAGGTAGCCGGTCTCTAGAATCGCAATCGGAGACCAGTTTGTCGTGAAACGGATTGCGGATACCGGTCGTCGGGGACCGGCCGGGATGGATGAGAACCCGCTGCGCTGATATATTTTGGCAACAGGGTAACGAGCCGGCCAACCGGGCCGAGAAGGAGAAAGAAATTAGGCGAGAGGAAGAAGAGCGGCGGGGCCCACGGCTGGCTGAACAAATTCGATCGTTGTCGGCCGTTTGACGGCTATTGGCCAGAGAGATATATTCAGTTACCGGGTTTAACACGAGCCTCGCGTCGTAACACGATAACTGCTCGCTCTTTCGTGTCCCCTCTAAGAGCCCACAGCGAGAGACGACCCGCTATAACGACTCTCCTTCGTATGATCAAATTTTCGACTATCGAATATTCAACGTTCAACGGCGGGAGAATCACGCCGCGGTGACCCGAACGAAGGGGGGGAAGGGGGACGCGTTCCGAAGCGTCCCTTGGGCTCCTGGTTTCTTTCGATACCGGCGCGCTGTCGGCCGGATCGAGAAATTCAGCGTCGTTCTGGTGAAAAATGATCCGTTTCTAATCGACAGACAATTTGTGTCGCCGTGTAAAAGACCTGTGGACCTTGTATTTTTCATGATTTTATTTTGTTTATTGACAGGTATGCTTCTGTGGTTATCCCGTCACCCAAATATGGGTGACGCTCTTCTTATTCAAGATTTCATTTATTTTATTAGCAAGAACAATTATATTATGGATTTTTACGTTACAACGAAGCGCGAAAATTTTAAAGAAAACTTAGAGTCATTTTTTTAGTGACTCTAATTAGCTGAAAATGATATTTCCATAGTCTCTTAGTTCGTCCAAATATGAGTGACGCTCTTCTTATTCAAGATTTTATTTGTTCAGTTTACGAAAATTTCATTTGTAGCACAAAAATTGAATGGAATAAGCGCCGGCAAATGTAAAATATACAAAATAAAAATACTAAAAATTCATACGTTATTATATTTGTTGTACATTAATTTATATTCAATGTATAAGATATAACGTTATCCCATGCGATCTAATATATATCAAATATATTTTATTTCTTTTTTATATTTATTCTATATTTAGTTAATATTTGAACTTTTATTTAACATCGACGTTTAGTCATCCACAGCTAAAAATTCTTATTTCTTTAAACAATTTTCCACGAAAATTCCATTACTATATTTCCGATAGTTGAAAAGTTCTCTATGCCCCCGAACCTCTCGATCCTCTGCGCGTCACCGAGTCGACCGGCCTGGCTCCTTTCACCGCCGCCGAAAACTCCGCGACGCGTAAATCCCCCCCCCCCCCCTCCCCCGGGCTCGTTTTATCGGCCGTCCACCTGTTAATCGAACCCGCCGCCGTGTTTTAAACGGATCCCGATGAAAAGGACAATTACGATAACGACGGGCGTTAAATCCTCGAGATGTCCTAGATAACCGAAGTTCGGCCCCGAACTTTCCAACCCCCGGCTCCGAGGGGGGGGTCCCTCTTTCATTCCTTCGAGCTCTCCTTTACCTACGGGAGTGGCACTCGAAGGGTACTTAGGAGGGAGCCCCTCCTCGCCGGTCGGCCCCTTCTTACAGGACAGAGGCACCCCCGGTGGCCGTGATAGGTGGCTGACACCCCCGGCGGGCGGACGGGCCACCCTCTCGCGGACGACGGGACTCTGGAAGACGGTCGTAGCCGGGGGTTATTGCCGGGACGAGATGTCATTTTCTCTCGGTGGCGAAAGGCTTTAGAGAAAAGTGGCGCGCAGGAAGAGGTGAAGGTGGGCTAGAAGTGACTGCGGGGAAACACTTAGTCCCCGCCGCGTTTAATGTACGTCAAAGGGCTGTCGTGTTGTCGTCATCGGCGGCGGTCCCCCGTCCCTGCCGTCTTCCTCCTCGCTATTTAACGTGCCGCCGCCCGTCCCCCCACCTCCCTTCCCGACGCTCGAGATGCCCTGGACGAGATAACCGATGAAAAACCCCGCGCCGGCCAAACACCGACGACGAGGAGCCATCCTCTTGACGGGACCTCGTCCTCTCCTCGGCGTCCACCGCGTCACCCCTCACCCGGCCGCCCACTCGACCGAACGACGCTCCGAGAGAGCACCGTCCGCGTGAAAAGCGTCGCCCCGCTCGTCGACGGATTCTCCGCCGCGGCGTCGAGCGCCGAAATAATAAGCGTTCGAAAGCCGATGATCGGTCGAATCGGTCTGTTTCGCGGCCGGCTGCAACTTTTCTGGTAACCTGTGGACACACTTACTCGAATAGTTAAATACTGATGACAAGAGGACGGAATTTTATTCCAACATAAAGGAACGGAATAACATTTATGCTTAACACGATATTAACATATTAACGACATTAACGATATTAATTGGCTGCCGAAAATTAAACACTAAAATCCCGACATAGTTAACCATTTGCACTCGAATGGTAACTCTGAGGCACCACGAAAATTATTCTATTACGTTCGATAATAATTTTTATAATAATAAAGTTGAGATTTAAAGAAATTGTTGACTAGTGAAATTGTTGCTATAAATCGCAAGAATGAATTTCGTAGGCGTAAAAGTGCACTTTGTTGTACAGAATAGAAACGCTACGAGCCAGGAGAATTCTTTCATAAAAAAGTGTCGTCGCGTTTTCATTAACAAAGGAATTGCGTAATATATTAAACGATACTGAACAGTTTTGGTACGTAAAAGAATTTGAAAGGTTCGCGCGATTGGAGGAGGAAAAAAGTGAAGACTGAGGAAGAATGAAGGAGCCATTAAGTTACATTTAATAAGCAAATATTAGTTATAAGTTATGCCTCTCAAAAACGCAAGGATTGCATTCGAATAAATGAAAAAAAAAAATATGAAACGATGCCGGTGGCGTCGAGAAATCACAAGTCTCTCGTGCAGCTTTCGCGTCGGGCCACCGTGCGTTTCTGCGTACATTTCGGGGGCTCCAGGTGCGAAGCACGCCGCGCGGCCAGGCCCGCGGGCCCCTCGCTCCGCTCTCCGTCCCTCTCTCGAAGGGGAAACGGGCACACAGCAGCTATCTCGAGTGGAGAGAGAGAGAGACGCGGGGCCCCACGGTGGCCCCGTGAAGCTCCGCAGAGAGAGCTCCGCGCAGCGAGGAGAGCCGCCGCGCGTTCGGCTCGCTTTAAGGAAGCCGGGCCCCTCCGGAGCCCCTGTCCCACTGTCCCGGGTCCCAGGTATCGACGAGCGGAGGGTTGAAGGCGAGGGAGAGAGAGAGAGAGGGGGGAGGCAGAGGCAATTTGCGGCGGTGGTGCAGGGCAGCTGCAACCTCACGAGATACGGCTTAGATCGTCGTCGTGGCACGAGCCTTCCTGGCATGTGTTTCCTTCGGGCCCTCGCCACCCCCCCTCCTCCTCCTCTTCTTCTTCCTTCTCCCCCCTCTCCTCCGCGTCGACAGCCCCGTGCCCCAGCCATTCCTCCTTAGATTTTTGCTCGAATCCGTCTCGCTCCGACCCACGTGCGCGCGCCTCCTTCTTCATCCTCGGCGCGCACATGTACGCGCGCCTCGCGGCCCGAGCGGAAACCAGACGTCCTGGTCTCCCAAAAGTCACCCTTTCTCCGCACCGGGATTCGTGGCAATGTTTGCCGCGCGATACGGGAAGCC
>NC_135778.1:2490165-2521233 GCF_028453695.1 Augochlora pura | reverse complement strand
CCCGCCGAGAGGAACACCGGCCGGGGGATTCTGCATCTGGGTCTCTCTCTCTCTCTCTCTCTCTCTCGACTTTTGTTCGACCCTCCTCGGCCGGTTTTGGAAGGTCGATGGCAGAGAGCGCCGCGTCTGTGCACCTTGAGCTCTCTAGGAACTGTCGTCCCTTTTCCAGTTGGCCGGTGCAATCTCCGGCTAACGCGGGGCTATTTATTGAGAGCTGCGCTTATTCGAGTATTTATTTTATTCTGCTCGAGTTTCTTCGGGTTTTGGGTTAATGAATATAAAGTATTATAATAATGAAATATTAATATCTTAGTCAACCGAATAGAGAGATCTCTTTCCGGTTTGTTTGAGATCGTTCGATGACCGGGAGCGGAGACATTTTTACCCTAATCGCAAATTTTGTAGTTCCTTCTTATATTTCTTGTATATTTTTATATACATTGAATTTCATACATATTGAATTTCTTAGAGAATTCATTGTAGAATTTCATACGAGTTGATTTCCTTATAGAATTTCATGCAAGTTAAATTCCTTACGAGTTTCTTCCAAAAATTTCAATTAATCGAATTACACAGTGTAATTTTCCAAAACCTAAAAAATATCATAAAATTGCAATACTTAATTCGGTTAATTCCAAATTAGGGTTTATTAATTTTTTTCATACGATTTTCCCCTTTCTTCTAACCCTATTTACAACTTATATACTAACCTAAAATTAGAGAATCGCCAATTAAACGTTCCTGCTTTCCTCAGTTTTCGTATCGCACAGTTTGAGGTTAGAAATTACTTTTCTAAGTTTTTCCACGTCGGTGGCGCCGTTCCTCGCGCGTCCGACCCTTAGCGGCGCGTACACGAAGCTTTCAAATATATTTAAACACCCATTTCCAATAGATATTGTGCAGAGCTCGATCGTATCATCGTCTCCAGTTTCGCGAGCATATGTCAGGTTATGTCGCAACCGCGTTCGCCCGCATTCGCGGCGTAAACATAACCTCCCGGTCGCCTCGCCGCCCATTGACCATCGCCAAGGTACACACGCGGAGATACCCTGCTCCTTCCCTTTTTTTCTCTCCCTTTTCCGGACGGTCGTTATCTCGTCGTCGATATCGCATGATCGATCAATTGCGCCGCAGTGAGGAGCCCCGCGCGCCGCTGACAGCTGTGTTCGACCAGGATCGCGCGCTCCGACGAGAATAAAAAATGATAATTCGAGGCGTAATAGCCGGCCAGTTGCTTCCTGCGCGGAACGACACTTCGCGGAGCGGGTTAACCCTTTCGGTGCAGGACGACGATGCGTCGACGTTCGCCTGCGCTCGAGAGATGTGCCGTCGATGTCGCGAGAGAGCTATGCCTTGAAATAATATCATAGTAATAGGTTCAAACTTGTTGCAACGTGGTTGAAAATATTTTTTTTGTTATATTGTATGGCAGTTGGTGCAGAGGTTCTGGAACAATAAGGGAGAAACTCGACTCGGGATAGTTTCTTCGTAAATGGTAGACAAACGTCGGACAGCTTTCATTGTTTTATTAAAAATTATTAAAAATGAAGCATTTCATTTTTAATAATTGTTCATTTTTAATAATAAAAATGTCGCACAACAGCGACTGTCGCCTCTCTCGCTCGCTACTCCTCCAGTCGAACAAAACACCATAGTGACTCTCAGTTGCCTCTCATCCTCAAAGGGTTAACCACCGCAGCAAAATCTTTGGAACAGCAAATATAAATAATTTATCTCGCGTAGAAATTTATTGCTCGCGAGCAACGGTTAACCGAGGCAACTGTGACAGCGATAGGATATCCCAAGGGTTTAAATAAACAAAGAAGACCACGATTTCACGAACCTATAATAATTTCCATGCTAGCGGATCCATAGAAAATGCGTTTCGACACGGGGTCTACGCAACCATAAAAGCCTCGAGACGGCTCGGGTCGCCGAAGAGGAATAATAATTCCGTTTCGGGAGCGGGTTCCAGGCCGGGCCGGGCCCGGGCCGGGTGGATGCAGCTTTCCTATTGCATAAGCTTAGCGATACCACCTCAATGGATCCACGGGTGCACCTTCCCGACCTACCATCCATGCGTCTCGAAATACCAAAAGAAAGTGGCACGTGCACGGAGGAGCCACCGCGCCGCGCAGACGGCCCAACAAAGTGGTCCCTTTCTGTGGACATCTGTTGGAGGCTATCGACGCGGCCAAATTAATGCACTTTTTCCACGGTTCGACGGCACGAGCCCGGAGAACGAGAGTAAGAGAGAGAGAGAGAGAGAGGCAGAGTGATAGAGAGTGAGAGAAAGAGAGAGGCAAAGAGTGGCAGAGTGAGAGGCAGAGAGAGATAGCGAGAGCCAGGAGGCCAGAGAAAGAAAGGGAGAAAGGGCCAGGAAGATAGCTAAAGGAAGAGCAAGGGTTAAACGGAGAGTGTGAGAGAGTGAGAATCAAAGCGAGATGTAAAGCGATAGATAGAAAGATAGATAGATAAATATTAGGTTGATGCACATGGATTTTTAAACATGGCGGATTTTTAACCGAGTATATAAAACTGCCCACCTTTTTCCAAAAGCTATTGATTTAATCAACATGTACCCCATTCGTTTCAATACACTTTTCTCAACGAGAGTTTAATTCATAGATGCCTGTCTTCAAGAAATTCTGATTTTTCGGATCAATAAACTATAGTATGCAATCCTTTCAGACTGTCTCCATTCACAGTTTTATATTTGCTTTTTTACATTTCTAGGCCATAAAAACTACGCATACCTCGTACAAAACAATTGCGAGATCAAACAAAGTAAAATGTAAAATTTTATAAAATATAGATCTTTCGCCAGCCGACTCTATCGCTAGGGTCAAAGAGACAGCGAAACGAAGAGCAAGAGTCGCAGAAGAAGAGCTAGAATCAGAGAGGAAGAGAGAGAAAGAGAGAGACAAAGAAAGAGCAAAAGACAAAATTAGAAGAAAAGCAGGAACAAGAGAGCCAGAAAGTAAAAGCTAGCTAAAGATCCTGAGGAAGAAGAAGAGCTAACAATAAAGAAAGAAAAAGAGAGAAAGAGAGAGAGAACCAAAGAAAGAGCCAAAGACAGAACCAGAAGAAAAGCAAGAACAAGAGAAAAGCTAACTAAAAAGTAAAAGCTAACTAAAGATCCTGAGGAAGAAGAAGAGCTAGCAATAAAGAAAGAAAAAGAGAGAAAGAGAGGGAGAACCAAAGAAAGAGCCAAAGAGAGAATCAGAAGAAAAAAAAAGAACAAGAGAGCCAGAAAGTAAAAGCTAGCTAAAGATCCTGAGGAAGAAGAAGAGCTAACAATAAAGAAAGAAAAAGAGAGAAAGAGAGAGAGAGAGAACCAAAAATAGAGTCAAAGACAGAACCAGAAGAAAAGCAAGAACAATAGAGCAGGAAGAAAAAGCTAGAGATCCTAAGAAAGAACAAGAGCCAACAAGAAAGAAAGAAAAAGAGAGAGAGGAAGGGCATAGAAGAAGGATAGCCAGAGATGCATCCGCATCCCCCTTCCGTGTTTCTTTGGGCGCGCGGCGGCGCTCGCACACACCTAGCAGCCGGTAGCATCTGCCGCCGCCGCTGCTTTCGATGAAGTGATTTCGTGGCATTGTGCACCTTTTTCTCCGTCCGACCTCCCCCATTCGTTTTGGTGTGGTGTCGTGTCCCGCTCCAGGGTGCTGCTGCTGCTGCTGCTCCGCTGCTGGGAGGGATCGAAAAATTTAGATTAGGCGCAGGTAGCCGTGGGCCCTGTACACCTACTTTCCAGCGAGCGGCTGCGCGGCTTCAGCTTCGTGGCTGCCCTCTTCCTCCTGGCCGCAACGCGATGCACAGAGGACTGAATAAGAGAAGTTCAGTGACGGCACACAGAAATTCATTTTATTGTGAAATTAATTTTTTGAAATCGATGAAGGATTTGTTTGATTTTGGAGAGATCTGTTGTGGATCTTGGAAGCGAAGAAATTAATGCTTTATAGCGTCTGTTAGCTCACTTTAGCGACTCTTTGCGTATCAACCCTTTACTCTCGAAAACCCTTTAACTTACAATGACGCCTCAGAGGCGTCGTAACTTTATCGGGCCAAACTTGAATAAGACGCCTCAGAGTCGTCGTAAGGCTATCGGGCCAAACATGAATATAAGACGCCTCAGAGTCGTCTTTGTACAGTTTCGAACGCTCAGCCAAGATGTTTGTACCCTGCACGCGAACGACCTCGATGTCGCTTTTGGCCAGCAAAGTTGGAAATTAAATCGTAAGACAAGGGGTTAATGCTTTATAGCGTCTCACTATAGTGACTCTTTGCGTATGAACCCTTTGCTCTCGAAACCATTTTATCTATAATTCCCTGATTCTTCTATTTTACCAGAATATGTGTTACCTATTATCTAAATCCCTATTACCTATTACTTAACTATACCTAATTATCTAAAAGGTTAAAAGAAAAAGTGTGGACTCGGTTATTTCGACCAAACTTGGTAGGTTCGTCGTTAACGACCGATAGCAAGGTGTCGAAAGGGTTAAAAGTTACAACAACGCTGCAATCGAATGCCGTTGAATATCTCGAGTTCATTGTGCGAGGCGCGATTCGACGGGACCCGTCGCGTCGTCCATCGTCAGCTTCCTCCTTTCTTTCCGTCGCGGCTCCTTGTCTGCGGCGGCGGCGCGCCGCTCGTCCGTCTCGTTCTCTCGATAAAATCGGGCAAAGGGAGTGGGGGGACCCCGCGCGCCGGTGGTGTAGAGACAGCTTCCTTTGCGCGTGCACACGGCGCGCACACGGGCCCCGGAGAGGAGCAGCCCGGACGGGGCCCGACTCCTCCGGTCGTATTGCAGCTGACACGCACGTGGCACGTGGCCCGTTGCACCGGGCAGACGGACGCGCGCGCGCGCGCTCTCTCTCTCTCGTCTGCACCGCCGTATATTTGCCGAGAAGCCACGAAAAGGTGAGCCGGCTTCTTCCAGGATACTTTCGACCTATCGACCCCCTTCTCGTTACGGCGACGCTCCGCGCGAAGCTCTAGGCCGGACAGATGCGTTCCGGAAACACTCCGATGCGCCGCCGCGCCGATTCTCGGTTCTCCTTGTTTCGGCGGGCCCCCGGTGTGTTCCCCTTGGCGCGAGCCGATCCTTTAACCCTTTCCACTCTGAGGCACCGCTACAAATTATTCTATCACGTTCCAAAATCATTTTTATGCTAACAAAGTTTAGATTAACTCTTTGCACCCTTCGTACTAAAATTGTTATATAACGTTCCGAGATCATTTTCACACCTTACCGTCAAAGTTTATATTTAAAAGCTATGTTAAAAAGCGAAACTATCACAAGAATAAATTTTATATGAAGAAAAGTGTGCTCTGTTGCATGAAATAAAAATACTATAAAGCCGGAGAAGTTATTCTAAATTTACAGCTAAAATTGTTTCGAGCGCAAAGGGTTAATTATAAATAAGGAAACTATTGAAACGTCAATTTATTATTCTTAATTCATTAAAACGAAAGACGAAAAGCTTGCTTGCTATTCTTTACGATTACCATTAGGTAAAGGATTATTATGTTATAAATATTATCTCGCTAAACTGTGGATTTTGGCGAAGTAAAATGTCTCTGCTTCGATAATTACATTTAATAACGAATAAATAAATATTACGGTAATAATAATAATAATAATAATAATAATAATAATAGCCCGTCAATCGAATTAAAACCCAGATGTAATACTGGAGGAAAAAAGGATAATAATAATAATAATATTTTAACCCTTTGCACTCGAAGTCACTTTCACAGTAAATCTAAAACAATTTCTCCAGCTTATAACATTTTCATTTTATATAACAAAGTGCACTTTTATCGCATACGAAACTGATTCTTGTTACTCGTACCAGCAGTTCCATTATTTAACAATCTTTTAAATCTAACTTTGTTGTTATAAAAATTATCTTGTGACGCGATGGTTCAATTTTAGTCGTGCCTTAGTGTCACCAACGTCGAGTGCAAAGGGTTGATTACAAATTACTATAAAATTATTGTATTATTATATTATTATTGTATTATTGTATTATATTCCGAGCGTCGATCTCGGAAACCGCGAAGCGGTAAAAATTAGAGAGTCGTCCATTAATTGTTCGCGACATCGTCGAGAGAGAGAGAGAGAGAGAGAGAGAGAGAGAGAGAGTCGGAGGAGGAGGAGGAGGAGGAGGACATCATAAGGACAACGATAGGATCGCCGGCTCGTCGTCCTCGCCGTCCGCGCAGCAGCCTCTCTATCTCGCGACGGTATTTTCTTTCGTCGGCGACTAGACACGAGCTAAGCACAAAAAGACTCAGGGATCCGATACACAGGCCCCGCGCATCGCGTCGCGTCGCGCGGTCCCAGAGATCTCTCGCGGCGGTTTCTCTCGCGGATCTAAGCGTTCTACGAATTTTTCGAGAGTAGCGCCGATCCGCGCCAGATAAAACCGCGCGTCGCCGACGGGGGATCCTGTTTCCCGCTTGTGTGTTTATCTTTCGAAGGATTGCATAATCCGTGCGCGTAACGGTTAGCCGAAGGCGCGCGCGCGCGGTTTATTCGATTATTGACCGTGTTTTGTTCCGCGAACGTGGGTGAACGTAGGTGAACGTGGGTGAACGTGGGTGAACGTGGGTGAACGCGGACGATTTCCCCCCCAAGGTGTGTTCCTCACCTACGTGTGCGATCCTCTTGGGTGGTCGCGACGCGCGACGCGACGCGGTCGTATTTTTATCGGAGAGCACTCGGCGAATATTTTTCCGTCGTCGTGCGGGAATCGCGGTGACTGGCACGAATCCGTAAAAGAAGGGATCAAACCCGAAACAGAGGCGCTCGGTTCTCGAAGGCGGCAGGCGGCATGGCTCGATGGTTATCTGACTTCCTGTCCGTTCCCTCGCTCGCCCTTCGCGGCCGAAAGGGTGGCCGCGCCAGAAACCGAGAGGACAGAGGAGGAGCAATAAAAGCTCGCCGAAATAAATACAAAAGATAATCGACGCCTTGCCGCGTTCTTCCACAATGTGGCGTTCGAGGGGCCCCGGCGAAAGTTGATTACAAAAAGTTTGCGCAAGGTGTAGGATTTCTATATGTGTTAGATGGTCGACCCTTTGCACTCTTAGTAATAATATAAACTCTTAGAACTAATTAGAAATCTGGAATAACTTTGTGGATTTTGTTGAACGTACCGCGTTTTCTTTCTGCGAAGCCAAGTTCCGCGTGATGCTTGTTCACTTGTTCTGAACCTCTTTTGTTTCTCTATACTACTCTCTATACTGTCTTTTGAATAAAAACCATGCGCGTCTTACGGCCTGTGAAAAAATCCTTTTTAATCGAAGCGATTCACAACCCAAAAACATCAGATTTATAGTGTTTCTATTTTGTGTGATAAAGTGCATTTTAGGCACACGATATTGATCCTCGTGACTCGATTGCATTCTATAAAGGTCTAAGAGTACGATGCCACACGAATCGCATTCGGATTCATTCGAATTTCAGTTTCGCTGCTATTGAAAGTATTAAAATTATTTTGCAGCTATTGAAAGTATTAAAATTATTCTGTAACAGCTATTAAAAGTATTAAAATTATTTTGTATCAGCTATTAAAAGTATTAAAATTATTTTCTAGCTATTGAAAGTATTAAAATTATTTTCTAGCTATTAAAAGTATTAAAATTATTTTGTAACAGCTATTAAAAATATTAAAACTATTTTGTAACAGCTATTAACAGTATTAAAATTATTTTCTAGCTATTGAAAGTATTAAAATTATTTTGTAACAGCTGTTACAAGTACCAAAATTGTTTTCCACCTATTAAAAATACAGCTATTAAATGTACCAAAAATTAAATTATTAAACCGTAAAATATGCAGCTATTAAAAGTACCAAAAATTATTTTGCATCCATTAAAAGCACTATGATAATTTTCTAGCTGTTTTAAAAGTATTAAAATTACTTTCTATCTATTTTAAAAGTACTAAAATAATTTTCTAGCTATTTTAAAACTACTAAAATTATTTTCTAGCTATTATAAAAGTACTAAAATTATTTTCTAGCTATCTTAAAAGTTCTAAAATTATTTTCTATCTATTTTAAAAGAAGCGCTGCAGCTCGCGTTCTCCGTCGAACGCGCTCGCCGAGACACGGCCAGGCCAGCGCGCACTCGATCCTCTCGACGTTCTCCGTGGCATATAAACCATCGACGATGGACCCCAGCGATTCATACATTTCCTATATAATTAATATATTTTAGCGGTGGCACCGGCCATCGGCACATAGCACCGAGGACGACGGCCGCGCAGATGCCCGACAGATGGTTTACGACAGGAGCAGCGGTAAAGCTATTTTTCAGGAAACCGTGCTAACGCGAGCCATTAGTATCGCGGACGGGAACTATCTTTTTTCCTTCTTTAGAATCTTCCGTTTTCGGCCTCGATGTAAAAACGCTCTTTTCAGAAGAATGAATTGTTAATTCTGAATCAATCTCGGCGCGTTATCGCTGATTACTAACGTTAGATATTTGATACAATTTTGCACACTCTTCCGTGAGGGAGAATTTTACTCCCTTAATACATATTTAATTAGAAGCGGTCGATTTAAGCGGTCAATAAAGCTTTTAACCCTTTGACTACTGTTGGCGCCTATTGGCGTCCGAAACGTGTTGGCTTTCCGGTACTCTAGGCGCCAATAGGCGTCAAGATCAAATTTCGCCCCCGTTTATTATTAAATTTGATTAATTATATATTGCGTAATATTTATGTTATATGTTGAAAAAAAGCTTAAAATTATCATTCACTTCAAGTAATATTGGTTTAATGTAATAGAATTCGATATTTTGAATATTTTAATATACTTCCTCAGAAAATGCATGTCTAACGAAAAACTACGGCCATGCCAAAGTCTGCCGTAGTCAAAGGGTTAAGTGTAAATGCTATTCTGTATTTTTCAGTTGAAATTAAAGTCAGTCCTTTGGTTACTAATATTTCAGCGCAGAAGTAAATGCAGAGATGCTGTAAATATTAATTCCAATAATTCTTTAAGAAATTATTGCTATCGAAGATCGTGTAGTTTAGTGTTACTGTGAAGGTAAAGATATTGCAAAGGGTTAATTCCATTTCACAGGAATTATGCGCTTTGTTGCACAGTATGGAAATAGCCAAGAAAATCATTTCAGATTTATAGTTAAAAAATGTCTTCGAGCGCAAAGGGTTAAAACATCGTCGCTTGTTAAAAGAGGATACGAGACATAGACTGACGTCACAGAAACATTTCTCACATTTCTCCGAGAATAATTTCGCGAGCAGGAAAAAGAAATTTCGTTCAGCCATGAAAGTCGGAGCCATCGAATTTCCCCCAGAAAGCGATCGCGCTTCCCCTTTTCGGCGTGCCGCGAGAGAGGTGTCCTGCTCTCTCTCTCTCTCTCTTTCTCCCTCTCTGTCCCGGGGCCCGACATCTGTCGGTCCCGTAGACTCTCTCGAAGCCCGGCTGCGATTCTCGCCTCGGAATATGCCGGGGCAAATCAACGCCGCCGAAGAAACAAAGCGAGAGAGACACGCTCGAGTCGTTAACGCTCGCCTCCTCCTCCTCCTCCTCCTCCTCTTCTTCGGGGTCTCTTACCCACTTAGCCGCGTCGATATATTTTCAAGATTAATTTTCTTACGCATTTTATATTGATCATACTCAGTCTAGTTCTTTGAACCCCTTAAACAAGGCAGGATTTTCTCGCAAATAAAGTTTTTCGTAACTAAATTATCATTCTCTCTTAATATATATTTTTTCTGTATATCTATATATAGTATAGATAGAATATATATTATTCTGATATATATTACATAGAATACCCTCAGGTATTCTGAGAATATTTATTGTTGAATAAATTGCTAGTATCTATTAATTACATATACTTTTCTCTTAATGTATTGTATATACACACTTTCACTTTAACCCTTTGCACTCGAGTGGTGACTCTGAGGCACCACTGAAATTGTTCTACCGCGATCCAAGATCATTTTTATATCAACAAAATTTAGATTTTTAAAAATTGTTAAGTAGGTATGAGTCACAAAAACCAATTTCGTATGTATAAAAGTACACTTTGTTGCATAAAATGGAAATAATATGAGCTAGAAAATTATGTCAGATTTACAGATAAAATAACCTCGAGTGCAAAGGGTTAATCGTTTACTATAATAATTAATAAAACAATTGCGTAAAGCACGACGAAACATTCGCGAAAGCCCGAAAGGTTAACCCTTTGCACTCGGAGCCATTTTACCTGTAAATTTGAAGTAATTATTCTACTTCGTGGTATTTCCATTCTATTCAACAAAATAAATAAAAATTTATTCCCGTGACTCCTACCAACAGTTTTACTACTTGACAATCTTTCTAATCTAAACCTTATTGTTGCAAGAATTATTTTTGAATGAAATGGAATAATTTTAGCGGTGCCTCAGAGTCACCACTCGAGTGCAAAGGGTTAATAATTCTTCCAGAATTAGTCTAAATCGTACAAAGTTTCTGAACATCTTACCCACAAATATTTAGACATAAATCGTAAGAGAAGTATTTGTATTGTAAGATGTGAAATTGCCATTTCGAGGCAATGAGCTAAAAACGGGGCCAACGACGTTCATTCCCCGCGTCGCGTATTATGGTTGCTGGATAATGGAGCATCGATCCCTGGATCCCGGCTGGATGATCCGCGCGCGAAAGAGGAGAGAAGAGAGAGAGAGAGAGAGAGAAGGTGGGAGAAGTCGCGTGTATCGGGGGATCGAATGTGTCGAGTTCTCGTTGTTCGGCCCGCGGGCACGAGAGAAAGAGAAACGAAAAACGGAAGAGAGTTCCGCGAAGAGAATGGGTGGGGGCGAGGGGTTGAGAGGGCCTGGCACGTGACCGGAAGGCGGGGGGGCAAAACGGCGCACGCGCCGTCGTCCTCCACCTGGTGCATCACCTGCTGCCCCCTGCTTAAGCCTCCCTGCCTCCGCCTTTCCTCTCACTTCGCCTCACTTCACCTCACTTCGTCTCACTTCGCCTCACTTCGTCTCTCCTCCTCCTTCATCCTGTCCGATCCTACGCTTCTCATTTTTTTTTCTTCGACCTCGCCTCCTCCTCCTCCACCTCCTCCCTCTATTTCCGTGTACTCTCCATCCCTCGTTCACTTCACCACCATCAACCACCTAGAACCACTCGACGTTAAGCTCCTTGTTCGTTTGCGATCCTCCTGATTCCTTTCTCTTCTGTCTCGCCCGGTTTTAAATTAATCCGCGGTCTCGCGCCAACCGCCCGCCCCGATTAAACAGCGCCGCCGTCGCGCCGCGACGCCACCCCCGCGATACAGACCCTCTCTAGGGAGGGCAGAGCGGCGCGATAACTGTGTCAAGAGGCGGCGGACTCGGTCGCGGCGTCGCGCGGCGAGCCGTGGCGATATTTTCTACGCGGTTGTAGCGATGGAACACGCTGCTCTCTCTCTTTCTTTTTTTTTCTCTCTTCTCTCTTTCTCTCTCCTGTTTTTTTTCTACGAGCGATTGACCAAACGTTGCCTCTATGATATGGTTACATTTACATTGCGTTTTATATGTTGAAATATATTATATATTGTACTACACTGTATATTACACTGTGGTATATTGTGTACTGTACATTATTATATTACAATAAATTGTATACTGTGTTATCTTGTACATTGCACTGTACTCTATATTATATTATGTGATATATCGTATACTGTATATTATACTATAATGTATTGTATATTGCATTACACTGTATATTACACTGTGCTATATTGTGTACTGTTTACTATTATATTATAATATATTGTATCCTGTGTTGTCTTGCATATCACGCTGTACTGTATATTATATTATGTGGTATATCGTACACTGTATATTATATTATAATGTATTGTATATTGTGTACTGTATACTATTATATTATAATAAATTGTATGCTGTGTTATCTTGCATATTGCACTGTACTCAATATTATATTATGTGGTATATCGTATACTATATATTATATTAGAATATATTGTATATTGCATTAACACTGCATATTATATTAGAATGTACTGTATATTGCATCAACACTGTATTATACACTGTGCTATATTATATACTGTATATTATTATATTACAATAAATTGTATCCTGTGTCATCTTGCATATCACACTGTACTGTACATTATATTATGATATATTCTATGTTGTACTATATTGTATGTCACACTGTACTGTACAAAATATTACAATACATTGTACACTATACCACACTCTATATCATACTATACTGCACATCACATCACAATGTATCCTATACTATACATCGCTAAAGATATAAACTGTACAGTATTTCTCATCGAACACAGTCCACAATCTTTTCGCTTAATTTCACCGAAATTAAATCTCTCACTCTTTGAACAAAATTTGGCCGATCGGCCGACGACGAGCAAGGAAATTGAGGTTCCGCGTCGCGTCGTTACTCATCCTGTCCTTCGTGGATTCTACGAAGCCAAGGCGGCATTGATGTGGAAGGCGATATACTAGTTATCCGATCGTATCTATTCGTTGTCCGAGCTAGTCGAATGATAAATTACAGATAGATAGATAAATTACGAGAGAGAGAGAGAGAGAGAGAGAGAGAAAGGTAGTTCTTCGAAGCCTCTCGTCTCCAGCCCGAGCGGATTCCGGAATACTACAGCCATCACCTGCCACGCACCCCCTGTCGAAGAGTACCATCCGGGCTTCTAGCGGATGGCCCGAGCCGGGAGCCCGACGCTCGACAACGTCGGCTCTTCCCTCTTTCGCCGATCGGCGTTTAATTACAGACGGCGTCCGCTACAGCCTTCGCGCTCTTTCAGGAAACTATCAGAAAACTATCAGAAAACTTTCGGAAAAACTCTTCCCGGAACGGAAGAATTTATTTTTTCCTCGGCCCAAAGCTACAGGAGTTGAAGTTGGAAGCTCTCCGTCACCCGCCGTACACGCCGGACCTTGCCCCCACTGACTATCGTTTCTTTCAAAATTTAAACAACTTTTTCTCCGGAAAAAAAATTCAACTCCGCGCAGGCTGTCGAAATGGCGTTTCGAGAGTTCATCGACTCCCTTGATCCAGGCTTCTACAACAAATTAATAAATGAGTTGCCTCTAAAATGGCAAAAGTGTATCGAAAATATGGGTGCATACTTCGATTAAAAACAAAAAGTTTCTATTGCAAAAAGATAAAATTCAAATTTAAAAAACGCGAATTCAATTATGTCTATTTTTTTTTTCGCTCCATTTCATAGTTGACAACCTAAATTAATAAGGGTTCTACGCGACGGAAGAGTCGCGTTTCGCGCGAGGGCGAATCGAAGTCGCGCACGGGGCGTGGATTTTATTGGGTCGATACGTTCTCGAGAAATGCCGTCAGTGTACAGCCTCGATAGAGCCGGAGCGCGCTCCGGACGGTTTTATACGCGGCGGAGACCAAGCGATCATCGCGGCGAGATAAAACCGGCGTAAATGTAATATCATATTCGCCTCATCTATGCCATAAAACGAAACGGCGGGGGACCGTGTAATTGTACGGCGGGAGCGGGAGCGCGCGACATTAAGGAGCCGATAAATGACTCTTTGTCAAAGACCGCACAATGTCTTCCGTTCACGGAATTATAGCGCTACGAGAACAAAGACAACTCTCTACGCCGCCGCCATTACCGTATCGATCTCTCGCTCGTGTCAGGACCTCCTCGTCCGACGATCACTTTCTTGCCGATCTAAATCTGCCGCGCAGCGACGAACTTTTATTTATTTTTATTTTATTCAGTGGCAGGATTTACTGTTTTATTCTGCGTTGTGGTTGGCCGAGGATTTTATGGTCATTTTTAGGGTAAATATTAGTAGGTTGGAGAACGTTGACATTGTTACAGTAATTTAATGATTATTATTAATATAAATATTAATATAAATATAATATAAATAATATATTATTATATATATATAACTTGTTGAAATTACTCAAAACGTAGTTAAACACTAAAACAAGGGTGGTAAAAGAACCAGTAATACAAATTTAAGAAACATTTATTCTTATAACTGTTAAATTCAATTTTACGAGGTCGTCTTCAAGACGGTCTTTACAAATAAGAAAATACATTTTTGCAAAATGCAATCTAATTTGACAAATATCTTTATAAAAGTTCTATATAGTATTTACTATTTTTATTCATTTAAATATATTTAAATATTAATTGATATTATATCGTAACTATATCAATTGTATTAAATATATTCTATCATACGCTATGTCAATTACATCAACTATAATATAGCATGGTTATACCAGTGTCCGAATACTCTTTCCAGCCACTGTACATCGTAATTAAACATAAATCGCCCCTCTAAGAATAATAAGGAAGACACAGAGAACGATCCAAAGATTTTTGACCACGCTAAATTATAAACAATCATAAGCAAACATAAAAATGTGTATTAGAGACGGCCAAATTTTCTCGCAAGATTCTTAGATGAATCTTTTTTGTAATAATAATTTTTAATTTTTATTATTGGATAAATGGTAGCGAGGATTCTCGCTCGCCTGTCGCGGAATTATCAGGCCGAGTCAAGATACCAGGTAGAAACACACGGTGCTGCTTGGTGCGGCTTCGATGGTGTTCGACGCGATGGCGGGGCGCACAAGGTGGCAGATGCGGGCCCCTTCAGCCAGGGCGTACGGGGCGCACGGGGCACCGTGTCTACTATACGCAGGCAGGCAGGCAGCCAGCCAGCCAGCGCACGCGAAAGAGAGAGCTACGGGCCAAGATGAATTCAAGGTCCAGGTGGTGCGGCACCATGCGTTCCGTGACGCTTTGTATTAGGGTGTCCCAGAAGTTTCTTCCTTTTTTTCTTAAATGCGAAATCTGTAGACGATATATTTGTTGCTTATGGTTGATTTATTGAACCGTTGCGTTCTATTAACCGTACTATTTTCTTCACAGTTACAAGGATGAGCACTTTTTCTATTCTAACAATTTGTTAGATGGAAATAGAGAAATATTTATTTCGTTCGTCCACGTTTACTTAAATGGTTAAATATCGATGACAAGAGGACGGAATTTTATTCTGGCATAAAAGAACGAAATAACATTTTTCCTTAACACGATATTAATATAAATCGTCGAGCCAGACTCGTCAAAATACGGCAAAGGGTTAACACGTTCGTCGTTGACAATTAGACACTAAAATCCCCGCATAATTAAAGCAATTTAATTTAATTGAAATAAAACTAAAAAGTTCCGATTTTTCATAGGGGATGACGTTAGAACTCTGTCGCATTCGAAAAATCATAGTTATTATACTATATTATACTATAACATAGTTATTATACTATATTATACTATAACATAGTTATTATACTATAGAAATATTTCGCTGCGATCCGGTTTGCTTCAAAAGTCGCGCGTTTTAAAACTCTCGAGGGTCTTGCATATCGCGGCGCGGAAAATACTTATGGGACACCCTAATAGGGATCGACGGAAAGACGTGTTCGCGGCGGAAAGGCCCGGGGTAAGCTAGCCGGGTAGAGCTAGCTAGCCGGCTCGCTACCGAGCCGAGAGAGATCATTGTCCTGATCGCGACAATCTGGCGCGTCTCGCGTTCCAGCGCTATGCCAACGATGCCCTCTGCCAAATCGACCTCTTCCACAAATGCGGGCGTCGATGCGAGAAAAGAAACGCCGGTACAAATAGCCCCTAACCCGGTCCCGGCCCGTTAATAACGCGCTAGCCTCGTACGCCGGCTTAACCTCCGCCCAGACACCCTACACCACCCTACACCCTATACTAACCCCTTCCCCAGACGCGTAAGAGATCAGAAATCTTCCAACGATCGTTTGGCTTTCGTCGTCCGAAGCGTGGAACGTCGCCGACAGGAAGGTCTCTCTCTAAATTGTTTAACAATGTACCAGTGACCTTTTTTCGCGCGTAGGTTGGGTCTGGGAACTTCTAAGGATTTTGTTCTAGGGAATTTATTTGGTAAATTCAGACGGCAATGCATTTTTGCGGAGACGCATTTTAACCTTCTTAAAAAGCTCACAAAAGCCAAACGAAAAGCAATATTTACATAATTGAAAAAGCATTAAGGACGAAAAAGTGTATTAAGGACAAAATTGAGAATGAAACAGCGACACCAATTTTTCTATATTCATTGGAAATTAAATAAATAACAAAGGTATAAATAAAGATATAAATTAATTAATCGAAAGGTATAAATTAATTAATCGAGAAGTAAATTTTCGCTACGGTAAAATAGCGTCATTTGTTTCTTTGTATTCCGAGCCGAATTGCTGATATAAATATTATAAATTCAATATTAATCTACAGCTTTCTTTTTATAATATATAATTCTCTGTATAATGATTTAGTAAATTGTGGTATAATTAAAGACACGAGCTTAATACCAGCAAAATTTCACAGCGATATAATAATCATTATCTCAATTTTACTATGTACAACAAGGCCACCAATTTGTTCAAGATTTATCATTAAAATCTTCCAAGTGCTAAATTTAGGATCAAGCCCTCGATCGAACAGTAAGAAAAGGTTGCACGCGCGCGCGCACACGTTTGCCTGTGTATTTCGGCCGGCGTGGCATGCCGAGTTTGATCAACGCGTACAATAACGCGTGGGTCGCAAAAAAAAAACGGCCGGCATCGCCTCGCGGCGTATTTATATCCGCGCGGCCCGGTTTAATCGTGATCGCGTAAATTGAACAATTTAAGAACAGGATCTGGGACAGCGCGCTGCTCCCTTTTCGCCGGAGGTCGCGACACCGAGGGGTTTATCCGATTCAGGAATGCTAAAAATAATGAAGCCGGCGCGGCGAACGAGCGTCGTCGTTTATGACGACGACGACGACGACGACGGTGTCGCGCGAGGCCGGCCCGCGTAACCGTTCCATTGTTCCTTTGCTAATGAATGACTGTTCTTTTCTGTTGCAGGTAAGTTTACCCCGCGACTTGACGCGCGCACCAGCCGGGGAGACACCTATGTGACGTGAGTAACCATTCACACACCCGGTCGCCGTCCGCAGCGATATATCCTCCGTTCTCGGAATACTTTATTGCCGCACGAATGACGTATGCAAAGGCGCACACACACGGGAGGACAAGGTGTGTGCGCGCGCCCGTGCTCGGAGCCTCCTCTCTGCTCACCTTCATTCCCGTGCGCGACTTTTCACCGATCGACGCGCGCGCTCCATTCAGTATTTTCGGCGTCGACGACCTCCGCGTCGATCGCGCCTCGCCTCGCCTCGCTGCGACCACGCGATTCGTACTACGGGCGGATCACCCCGCGAATCAACTGCGTTTGATCAGAATAAATCATAGACAATAGACTCGTAGACAAGGTTTTGGCTGTTCGTATATGGAAATATGTCGCACAGTGTTTTGGGCAATGGAAAAAGATCGAAAAATTAGCGTTTATTTTTAATGCTATAATCGTGATCCAGAGCCTTTATTCATATATAAATAATTGAAAAAAGGAACAAAAAGAGTAATTTGCAATAGGCGGGAAACTCATTAACCCTTAGCGGACGACAACTTTTTTTGACCAAGTGTGAGGTAGCAGGATGAGGCGATCTTCTCAGATCTGTCGTGTGTCTTGTATACAAATTATTTTCATTTGTATATAATATTAATATAATTTATATACGGTTATATGTAATTATATACAATTCTATAAATTATCTGAACATAAACACCGACTGTCGTCGTCCATATGCAAGGAAAACGTAGCGGCGGCTAGATTAGACAAAGACGTCGATACAGTAGGAATCTCCTCGGCCGACGGAATGAAATAGATGAATGGTGACAGAAAAACGTGGGGACAAGAGTACGGTAATGAAAAGTTTAGTAATCAAAGATTATTGGAAAAACGGTAAAGAGAATTCTCACCAGGGAAAAATCTTAAATGTCGTTTCTCTTATTATAGGTAAATCTATTGTATATTTTAGCGTTGTATTGTACATACTTTTAATAATAATGGAATAAAGCTCTTATTATAGAGCAACGCGTGGGCGTTTTTTTCCTCGAGAGTCAACGAAGATATTAACCACTTTATAAAGATATTATTAAGATATTAACCACTCATTATAAATATAATAAAGGATATAAAGAAAATTGTACGGCAATGGGTTAATCGAACGCGTCCGATTCCTGCGCGTCTCGGTGCGCGGCGCGTGCCGTATACGGGTCGGGAAGTAAGAGTGAACGACACGGGAGGAGAGAACGATGCGAGGGCACGGGAAAAGGGGGAGGGCGAACCGTAGGATATAGTAATCGGCGTGTGTGCAGGAGCTCAGGAGGGACCGGTCGATGCGTCCTAAATGACGCAGGACGCCCACGCGTACTGACGCATACGCGCGACGTAGTCGCTCGGCGATTCGATCTCCCTCCAAACAGAATATCGCACCTCCTAATCCATTTTCGACCCGAATACCTTAATCACTTTTTTAACACGTTGAACGCCGCGTCAGCCAAATATGGGTGACACTAATTTCTGACCAATCTTGAAAATTCAGAAATTATTATTATTATTATTCTTTATTAACGGGCTAGTAAGACCCTTTTGTGTTACATAGAGGTTGTATATATACATAGTCCGGAATACATTTAAATAATATAAATGAAAAATTATAATATAATAAGTGTTTTAATGGCTAGAGTTGCTATATTTGTAAATCGGCTCAATGAATTGCCAAAGAGGTCGATTTTTCTATTAAGTTTATTTGCTGTTCGCAATGCTCTCGTTATACAATTCCGAGATCCTAAATTGGTTTTAAAGTGATTTATGTAAATAAAAAGAAATGCATTGATATTTTCGACGTTTTTCCATCGCTCGAATTGACGCGCACCGCGTGAAAATCATTGGATACGTTTATCGCGGCCATTGCGTAAGCGCTGCCCGAGGAAGCGCACGGCGTGTTCCTGGATCGAGGGGAACGGTTTAGCGAGGGTCGTCCGCAGCTGGATTCGAACAAAGGAACGCTCGAGATTTTCCCGGCGAGTCGCGTCGAAGCGAGCAAAGACGAGTCTTCGAGGCGGGGCAGAGACGAGTCTCGAGGCGATTCGCTGCGAAAGAATTCACGCATGAAAATGCCGCGCGCGATCGCTCGGAAAAATTCCAATAACGCGCGCTCGAGATCCTGACTCGCGCCGCGCCGCGTTTCTCGGCGCCGAAGATCAAAGGCGAAATCGCGGGGCCGCCTCTCTCGTTCTGGAACCAGGCCCCTCGATGATCCACTACTCGCGTCGCGCCGCGCGGTCCTCGCGGCGAGACTGGGTCGCGAACGCGCTCCTATTCTCGGTGCCGTCGCTGGAGCGCGCGAACTTCTCCTCTCCCGTGCTACTTGTTCTCTTCGCAGCTGTTGTCCGTCTAGTTTATGAAGGATCTGACCCAGATCTAATTGAAACGGCTCGCAGATCGATGGGAACGCTACTACGTCTCTCTTGAGAACCGAGGGTGCCGCGGCCCGGCCTATCGGGCGTCGTCGCTCTGACGAACGCTGTGCCGATTCCACGGGAGATGCTGCTCGACTATTACGCGTGTCGAGTAGGTTCTGCGTCGATCGCGGGATCCAGCGCGGCGGATGCGGCACGATCTAAATTTTTCGGAACCGATGCCGGCGGTCTTTCTATTAGGATTTTTAAGCGACCGTATAAAACTGCACATCTTTTTTTCAATACCTATCGATTTAATAGGATCTTCACTTTATCATCCTTGACTTTAGGATGTCGAGGCACGGAACAACCAATCTCTCGCATAACGTTGCAATTTTCGCTATTTTGCCGATAAAAAACAATGTTAAAGTTGTAAATAATTTCTGTTCGCAGCGGAGTTGTTATTCTTGATTTTTCACGGAGCTAAACTAGTATTTGAACGTCGATTATCAACGTACACGTTCAACTTCTCGGAACGTTGATAAGGCGATTTGATTTACACAAGGCGCAGTAGATTTAACCCTTTCGCACGGAGCGTCGCAGAAATGTCTAATAATCTGAAAGCGGAAGATACCTGAGATTATTTGAAGCAACTTTTTCCTTTACAAAAATGTTCTCCGAGGCATCGTTTACGAGTTATTTACGAAAAACAATGACCAATGAGAGACGAGAGCAGCTGCCGCGTGGCGGCTGCGCAAACATCGTTCATTGGTCAGCGTTTTCCATTAATAACTCGTAAACGATGGTTTAGAGAACGTTTTTGTAAAGGAAAAAGTTGCTTGAAATGATCTCCGGAATCGCTTGATTCATGATTGCTACTTTTGGGACACCCTGTATATAACAATCATTTAATGCATCACATAAACTGATGTCGTCTGCATGGGAGACTTATTTATCGATTTACAGCGATATTCTTTTAATTCAATCGCAACTTTGTTTTTCAAAGTTATTTTAGTATATTGCAAGCATACATCGATGCTGAAATGTACTATATTATGCTATTATACGAATTAATTTATTCATCGAGTCATGTTCCCCCCGGCTGACATAAAATGCCCAGGGGTAATACTGCTATACTATGCTACTGCTATTTAATAACGGAAGCCGAAGACGGTTCGTATTCTAATCTAGCTTCTATCGGTCGAACCTAGCAGCCGATGACGCGGATTATCTTATCGTTAAATAGTTTATCTATCTTGCACACAAGGCGTGGCTGAGCGCGTGTTGCAAGCGACCACGAGGGGATCCTTTCCTGCGCAAGAGTTAATGAAAATAGAATTTTCCCGTAGAATTCACCTGCACTACTTTGTAGGTATTAGAAATAATGACGAAGAAAGTCAAGTGAATCCAACAAATTATCAACTAAATCGTTTAGAGATTCATATAGAATTTTTACGGATCGTTCGTTGCATTTTTTATAGGATTTTGATATAATTTCGCAATTTTCGCAATCGTGCGAATAAAAGTCGATTTTGAAATTTAAGATAACAATAGCGTTTCTGTAATTTTGTTTAAATGTATAATTTTGCTGTTTTATCTTTCACGCTACTTTCTTTTAATAATTGCATCGATTTATATTTATATAGGTAGTATTTAAGAAAAAAGAAATTAATTCCTCGCGATAACAATGCGCCCAGATAAAAAAAAGTAGCGACGATTCGAATGGGACACATAGTTACAGCTTTCCAGCGTTTTCGGCGGCGCAGTTTTGTCCGGTTATTGCGTTATCGTTGCATCAGATTGTGTAAAACTATTAAAAGACCTTCGCCGAAACGAAACATCGCCGCGTCTGCAACGCGTCGAAACGGTTCAGTCGGAAAGATAGTTGCACGAAAGCGCCTCTTCTTCTTCCGACTACCTTTCCAGCGAATTTATTGCGTCTTGCTCGTAAGCGGACGATTCGGTGTAAATGCATCGAACTGCATCGCAGTTACAACGAAACGTGACAACGCAAACGACGAAGCCGTACGAGCTATTAAAAAGACCGGGTGTGTTAGTGATGCAACAATGATCGAGCCACGCGAAAGTAACGAACTTCACCTACGCGATGTTTCAATATGGTGGAAATAGATCGATGAACTGTCAAGAAACAGCACTGTACACTCTTTAATATATTTCAAATATCATTTTTAAGAAATACTGATCGATCGATTTGGATTGATAGACAATTATTTCGTTAACAAAAGGAAGTAAAAATAGATCGCTGCCTATCATAGTTTCAAAAAGTGCAATAAATTCATAATATTAACATTTATATTATTTCTAAACCTAGTAATTAATCCTTTTTATTAATCGAATAATATTCCTACATAATTTCATTGTTAGAAAATAATTAGCGAGAATTACTAAAGAAATCTACGTTTCCAAATAACCATCTCCTATAGTAGTATACAATTAAATATACTTCCACGAGAACCCTGTATTACACGCTAGAAACAGCGGTTACAACAAAAAGCCATGCCCCGATAAAAGAAAAATAAAGCACAGCGCCTAAGAGGGACAAATATATCTAAAAAAGCAAAGTTAAATTTTCACCACGATTCCAGCGGAATTCGCTTCCGCGCGCCGCGCGAGACGGTTCGGCCGAATTTAAGACCGTATTCCGGATTCGTTAACCGGATGACCGGACTTGAATCGACGCCGCCGCTTGTGAATGAATTCGTTATCTGAGAAAACGGTCGCGACCCGCCTCGCCATGGCTGCGTGAATCGTATCGTGTAGGGTCAGCCTGGTCACGAGCAGGCGAGCGAAGCCGGTAGGCGACGGAAGGAGCGAGAGCGGCCCCGAGAGTCTCGACCGAAATTACACGACGCGTCGATAGCGCCTCTCGATAATATTAGGGTGTCCCATAAAGTTTCTTCCTCTCTTTTTATCACCTTTTTCCATCTCTCAGGAAGCCTCGTTATAATTCATTACTGTTACATCACTATTATATCGTTGAGATGTAATAGTAATGTTAATAGTAATATTAAAAGTAATATTAATAATAATATAATAACAGTGATATTAACCATAACGAGGCTTCCTGAGAGATGGAGTGTTAGATAAGTTCTTAGTTTTTCTTTTTGCGAAATCAGTAGACAATTTTTGTTGTTTAAGCTTAATTTATTTCGTGTTGTATACGAACTGTTCTGCTCTATTGATTTTTTCCGTCTCTCAGGAAGCCTCGTTACACCATCTTTCCAAAAAAGAGTTGAGATTTACTCGAAAAATATTCAACGAGATGCATTTTCGCTCCAAGATTTCTCATATTTATCACCATCCATAGTAACTAAACTAATTATGCAATACAGTAAAAACATCTGCTAGACGTCTAATCAACTATCTGATCCATTATCCAAATAACTGACTCTCCAAAAATACTTCGAATAATCGAGATTCTATTACATCAATCTCCATCCGTGCAATATTTTCTAAATTCAACCATGAACTATACAGAAAAATTCGCAGAAACCATTATCAAAAAATTCAAACACCATTCTTGTTTAATATTAATCTATTGCGTATATGAACCGTGAAAAAAAATATACTTATGGGACGCCCTAATATCTATCGCGTTTGAAGCGAGTTGCAGCAGCCAGCTTGGCCCGAACTCTGTCGCAAGTGCAGCTGCGCGACGGAATCAGAAGCCTCCTGGCCGTTTACCGTCGCGCTCGTAAATGATATTCGTGGCGACGGATGGAGCAGGAAACGTTTCGTAACTCGGCAATGTTTTTCGTCCTAGTTCGAGCGTGTCGCACTGGCCCGTGCGCCTTTGTTCGCAAACCAAATGTCAATATTTACGGTAATACGTTGCCACGAAATTCCAGCGTCGCCTCGTTGCTACACCGTGTTTACTTTTTTTTTTTGCGAATTCGACTCGGGACAGAGTTCGTCGTCTTGTTTCTACGTGAAATTGCTTGGGATGAATATTTCTACAAAATTGAATTAATGGCAGCCGATTCTTCTCTTAATCAAATAGTTTATTTGTAAGAGATTATTCTGTTTATTTGACTGAATAGTTGTTTGTTCTGCATACATATAAATTAAGCGAGGTGTGAGTTATAAGCGTAAATATAAATTATGATAGTAAGAAAAAGCGGAGTGTTCTAAATTAACAGGATGAATCCCATACTGTACAACGCTCTATACTGCCTATACTTTTATTATATTTTTACTGCTTGTTATTTTTACAAGGACAATATTCTCCGCGATGCAATAATTTAATCAGGGAAAAAGTAAATTGTGAAAATTGGCGAGAGAGAAATGAATCGATGAACGGATGAAAAACGTACCTTACCAACAAAAAAGTCCTTTGCCATAGAGTTTCTCCGAGATAGAGGGAAGCGTCTTCCACCGCGTCCCATAGAAATTTCGCGACCCCACGTTCGTCGCGTGGTCTCGCGTATCGTGCGCGCGTCGAGAGCGCAGAGAGAGGCCACCGCTGCGCGGACTCGGCAGGCAGTTTCGCGAACCCGCGGTTCAGTGTCGTCGGCAGAGCCAGTCAACAACAATGTGTAACCGCTAAAAATACTCTCCCTTTCCTCCCGGGTGTCCCCGTCGTCATCCACGCTGCCCGTTCATGACTTTTCTCCGTCTCCCCTTGTTTCTTTCTTCGTGTCGCCGAGCGGAGTAGTCCACCACCCCGCCTCGAATAAACCCGCGCGCTCTTTCTTTCTCGCTCTCGTTTCTCCAACTCCTTTTCTCTCTTTCTCCCTCCCGCGCTCTCATCTCTCTGTTTTGCTCCCTCTCTCTCTCGCTGTCGGCTTCTTCAGCTTTTCCTTCACGGCCGCTTCAAGTTCAAGAACTTTTTCCCCGGCCGTGAGTAAGCGTATTCTCCACCGAAACTTACCCCGACGCTCGCTTTCCACGGCGATCATCCTCGGTAAAGTCTTGTCGGGTGATCCGCGACGATCGACGACCCATCGTGTATGATCTATGGGAAAAATTTCAGAAGTTCGAACGGAGATGTCTCTGTGGAAATTCTTGTATAGTGTGAGAAATATTAATTTATAGATGTCTGCGTTTTGTATTCTATATTCCATGCTCTATGCTCAATGTTCAGTATTCAATATTTAATATCCAATATTTAACATCCAGTATTCAATATTTAATACGAATAAAAATAAAATTTAATACGAAAAATGAATAAAATCACTTAATCGATAACTTTATTTCGAACCTAGATAAAAAATGAAGTAACGTAGTAGTTACAAATTAAAAAATAAGTTAACATAGGAGTTACAAATTAAAAAATGAATTAACATAGGAGTTACAAATGAAAAAATAAATTAACATAGCAGTTACAAATTAAAAAATAAATTAACATAGCAGTTACAAATGAAAAAATAAATTAACATAGAAATTACATATTTCCCCTAAAAATCCGCCATAGAATCGAAAACCTCGCGGGACGTCGCCGCGTTCCGCGAACGTGAACGCGCCAACGTCACGGCGTTTATGCGAGCGACAATAAAGAGGTAGCTGGCAGATAAGCAAGATCATCGCGCGCGCCGACGGACGTCAGCAGAACGGCATCGCTATCAATTCCTCTCGTTTATGCGTTCCGGCTACAGTCTGATTCACCGGCGCTCCTGGCGCTGTTTCTCAGGCCAATTCGCTAACTATGCATGATGTACCTTTGTCCGCCGACGCTCTGCTTCCTTTTACTTTGCGGGCTGGTTAATACTTTTACGGTTCAACGCCGTCGCGTTTCGTCCACCGGACGGAAACCACGCTCTCAACAGTCGCATCATTGTTATAGAATCCTTCGTCGTCCCGCGAACGCGCGTGAACGAAATGGCAAGTGGATACGCGGAGAGCACGGTCGGGGCACGATGATGATGCATATTCTGAAATAGGAGAGTGACATCTTCGAGCCGCGGATCTTTCCAGAAAGCATACGTTTTCCGCGGAAATTTTGTGCCAAGCAGAAACCAAATCAAAATTTGGTTATTCTAATTTTATCAGTTTCTGATTCTGTGTTCATTTTAGCTTTTCGTTCTTCGCTGTAAAAAAATAGGTTAATAAGCCTTTTATATAAATCGATGAATAGGTAGATACACGGATAAATGGTTGAATAATTGAGTCGACAAGTAAGTGGATAAATAAAGAAATAAAGGGGCGTATAAGTGAGTAAATATCTAAATCGTGGAATAAATGGACGAATAACTGAATAAATGGTTGAATAACTTCCAAGGACAGTTTAGCTAGATCCCCGCATATACTCCGGGCGACAGAGTATACTCGTTAACCATCGGTATTATTATTTTTTTTCTGCGGCGTTGAAGCGGAACGATTATGAATGAACCGATCCAGGATCTGCGTCGCAGCCGCGGCAAGGCGGAGGATATGTCTCCGAAAGAGCTTTGTGCTCGGCTTTCAGGGGAGAGAGTACAACCTGCGTTGTCCCCCGACAATGGTAATGATAATGACGTTTGTACAAACGTAGCAGCATATTCGATAAACGCTTTTGTTGCCGAAGCCTAGGCGTCGCCCGGCGTTTAGCGAAACGCGCTCTCCCCGGGAAGTGGCAAACAAGTAAACATGATTTTAATCTTCTCGCTCCCGCCGATTCTAAACGGTTGTCAACAATTGAAATACTCTTGATTCCGTCGTGTACGACTTTGATTCATCGCGACGATATAATACGGTCTCTTTGGGCGGAATAATAACATTTGCTGGTAACTGCTGAAAAAGTTAACTTTGCTGAAAATAAAATTTTATATGTGCATTATAATAATTAATAGGGTTTTTGGGGAGGGATATTTATATTTTGGAGAGCATACTTATATGGCATAAATTATTTCTTCGATATTTGTACACCGTGTAAATTGTAATAAAAATAAGAAATTGTATTATTGACCAGCGCAATATTTTCTCAATTCGATCATAGAAACGCCATTTAATTCATAACAAGGTGGTTTCACGGTTCGGTTGGCTAAGAATTAAACTCGCGCTGAAGTTTTCCGAGGGCGGCCGTTTATCGTCTCGCGCCGGAGTTCTGCTCTTTCTAATCTGAAATTTCGTGAATCATTGCCGGTACGCGGAAATCAGCCTAATCATCCGACGTGGACGGCCTTGGCGGCGCTCTAACTATGCCGTTGCGCGTCAGTGGTATTGTGTTTCGCTGTTCTAATCCAACCGGGTCGAGACCTACCGCGAATCGCGGTTCGCGGACTCGTCGATGTTGCTGTTCAGTCGACGACAACGCTCTCGAGAAAATCGTTGAATCATTCGAATATAATAATCACCGATTGCCGCACCGTGGTTTGAAAAATTCAGCGAAATTCGATGAACAGAATCGGTATTTTCGAAAATTGGTGATTATTATATTTTGTATAGGGTCCGTGGAGCTTGAAAATTATGATGTCGATAAAATTGGAGAAATGATTTAGTTACTGTCAATATTTCCAGTTGGGTGTTTTTTATTCAATGTTCCGCGGTTAGTATTTCATTTCTGATGTACAATATTCTATATTTAATATTCAATATTCGATACTCAGTATTAAATATTCCACGTTCAATATTCAGTATTTAATATTAAATATTCCGAATTCTATATCCAATATTCAATATCTAGTATTTAGTATTCGATATTCAGTATTTTATATCCAATATTCAATACCCATTATTTAGTATTGAATATTCAGTATTCTACATCCAATATTTAATATCCAATATTCAATATCCAGTATTAAATATTTAGTCAATATCTAATATTCAATATTTAATATTCAATATTCCATATTCAATATTCAACAATCCATATACAATACTGAACTTTCAATATCAAGTCCTATGGACGAAAAAATATTTAATTATCAGTAGCAAAAAATGACTATTTTTTTAATTATTTCCATTGAAAATTTCATATCAATATCAGTAATAATTTAGAAGCTGCACCATCTCGTCACGGAATTCTCCTAATCATACCACAGTGCGCCAGTACCGAATGCACTATTAGAAATAATGATTCAAAAGGTCTCGCGATGACTGTGCCGTGCTTCTCGAAATTTCCTAGTGACTCGATAAGACTGGAACTCGATTAATAGAAGACTCTATTTCTGTTTAACGGTGATTTGTCAGCAAACGGATGAATGAAACGGCAAGTCGGAGAAAATGAATCAGTGCCGTCGGTTACGAGGCTTCGGTTCGTTGAATCACTAGTCTGGGAATTTGTTTCACATCTTCATTTCGCACAGGTGTAACACAGTATCCCGGCTCCGAGCAAGGTGCACTCCTTCGATTCGATTCGTATTCCCACACGGCCTTGGCGTGCGTTATATTATATTCGATACTCAATATTAAATATTCCACGGTCAATGTTCAATAATCAACCTCCACTATTCAATATCCAATATTCAATATTTAATATTAAATATCCCATGTGCAGTATTCAATATCCAATATTAAAAATTTAATATTAAATATTCAATGTTGAATAGTAAATATTCAATATTCGATATCCAATATTCAGTACTTAATATTAAATATTCAGTATTCTATATCGAATATTCAATATCCAGTATTTAGTATTGAATATTTGGTATTCTATATCCAATATTCAATATTCAACATTTAATATCGAGTATTTAATATCTAGTATTCAATATTTAATGCTCAATATTCGATAATCAATAGTAAATATTCCACGGTCAATGTTAAACGTTACTGACACAATTCGGCAATTGCAGCGACAAAAAGAAGGCATCAATATAGCAACGGTATCCGATCGATCAATCATGCATATTTTGCAGTTTCTCAGATAGATCCGGAAATAGCGTTAGATCTTAAAACGTACACGTATACATATATCGCAGTGATTTCTTCTATCCCACCGCGTAAACAAACGTAACCTGTTAGCAAACTTACCTGGGCAAATTATTAATAGCAAATAACCTGTCAAACTCGTGACGAAGATTCCATGTACAAACTACTAAATAAGATTTAATATTAATATAATCCACTAAATAAGATTAAATATTATTTATCTCCTATAAATCGAAATCAAATTGACTTCCTCCGTTCTCAAAGTCTAGAAACGAAACAAAATAAATACAGTGCAAGGAAGAAAAATTACCTGGCCCTATTATTGAAAATATTAAAAACATAAATGCTAATCGATGCAACATAAAAGGAGTCGTAATGTAAAGGGTTAGAGAAATGGAAATTAGGACGTGTGTCCTACATGCAACGTACGCGAATCGTATACGGAACGCGAGCGCAACGTACGAGCGACGTAAAAGTTGTAAGGTTATGTAAGAAGGCGCAACAACTAGAACGAGAAGTCGGTTCGATGACTATTTTCGAATGCCGGGTTATCGAGCGCCGGTTCGAACGTGGCGCCTCCTTAACCCCCTCGCGCTATAACAACAAAACAGATTCGTGATGTACATTTCGTGCATGATTCAACAAATAAGGCTTCTATTGAATCGAAACGAAATTTGAATGCTTTATTATCAATAAACTGGGAATGTAAGTAAAGGAAGAGAATCGAGAGACAAAGATCATTTCGTGACACCAAGGAAATTATAGACACTTTACCGACCGGTTATTCGACCGTAAATATCATTGTAGAGTAATTGAATCTGTTAACATTTTTATATTTTTATAATATTTTTATAATATTACTTTCAAGCAATATATATATTTTATTTCTGTTTCATTCATCGTGAAAGGTATCCAATATATTTATTATATAATATTATTAAATTATATAATAATACGGAAGCTTACAAAGGTAAGATAGATAGATAATAAATTATTGGTTGCCTTGGTAAAAAGTCGACTTATAGGCTACCGCTCGATAAAGTGTTCACCCCTTGCACCACGACTCCTACCACGCTACGTTGATTAACAATTATTTTTCCTTAATACTGTCCTTAATAGGACCAGATAATTTTTCTTTTCTCTATTGTCTTTATCCACTTCCGCCCCTAGACTTTAACAACAAAAGAATTTGATTCCGATTCAGAAGAAATTGATGATTCATTAATTCAGCAGATCTTGCGTGGAATTTTGATCACGAGTCTGACTCGTTATTATAGCTCAAGGATTTAAGAACGAGAAAGTAACAATCAACGTAGTTCTGAAAAAGCATCGTAGCGCAAGAGGGTTAAAGGGAACGAAGTATCGCGAGACAATCTCCGTGGATTATTATGCGGAGGCGAATCTTCGGGCAGAATCCGGTCGAATGAGGGAGGCCTGTCGGGTTGATCCGTGCCCGGACGAGTTCTTCAAAGTCGCTCTTTGCTTCGTCGTCGGCGTCGCCGTCGTCGTCGGCGTAACTCGCGGTAAGTTGGTCCGCCGGCTGGCTTAATTGCTAATTAATTCTAATTGATAATTCCCTCGATAGTGTTAGCCCGGGAAGTAATCTCAAAGCATGTTTACGCGAAAGTTCCGCCGCGCAATCGCCTCGTTTCTCTCTCTCTCTCTCTCTCTCGCTCTCTCTCATCGCTTTCTAGAGTCTCGTCAGCGCCGTCGACGCCTCCTCTCTCCTCTCTTCTCTCCCCCCTTCGCGTCGCGATTTTCTTTGAGCGCTGATTTTTCCACGGAAAATCAACGTCTAGCAGGTTTAGCTCGAAAGCTACAATGAACGGAAAAGAAGCGCAGCTCTTCGGACACCCCTAGTACGGCTCGTTAACCCTTTCGCTACTACGGGTTACTATAGTGACCGTTCATAAGGTGTCAATCAGGTCCTACGGCCCACAACAGTGGCCCTAAATAAAATACCAATGAGGTATTTTTCTTTGGAGAAAATTTTTTTCGTTTAACCCTTTGCTCTCGAAGCCATTTTAACGCTTTATCGACCGGTCGCAAAAATTTTCGTTTTCTATTTTGATTTTATTTATCTTATCAATCGCGAAAATATTTTCGTTTCTATTTTGATTTTAAATTATCTTATCAATCGCGAAAATATTTTAAAATTTATATGATAATATTGAAGCTTGTAGTACAATTTAACGCATCTATCTTAATAATAGGTAACAAATTACGGATCACACTATGACAACCGATTCACAGGCTACCAATCGGTAGAGAAAGCCGATTTATAGGCTACCGGTCGCTAAAGTGTTAACTCTAAATCTAAAATCAGTTTTCCGGCTTATTTCCATTTTGTGTGACAAAATATATTTTATACACATGAAATTATTTCTCGTGACTTGTACCGATAGTTTTACTGTCAAGAATTTCTGTAATCTAAATTTCGTTGGTATAAAAATGATTTTGGTACGTGACAGAATAATCACAGCGGTGCAAAGAGTGCAAAGGGTTAAATCGTTCAAGCCGCGCGCAGCAACGCCGCGGCCCTCCGTTGAGAGAGGAAGCACCGGGCGGCGGTGAAAGGATTAAAACGAGCCACGCTAATCGGGATCGGATCGTCGTCCCGCCCGTCGAACGCGTCTCCCACGTATTTCACCTTTATATTTCCCCGTTCGATGCCGGTTCGACGTTCAATCGTGTAATGGAGTTTAAATTGTCGCGCGTCACGCGAGCATCTCGTTCCCGCCGAACATCGCTGCGCGGCGGCCCGCCACCGCGAGGAATATCCGACGAGTGACGCACGCGCGAGACTCTCCGTCGAAAGACGTCCTCGGAACATCGACGGACTCCTCGCCCGCGAGC
>NC_135778.1:2443233-2488233 GCF_028453695.1 Augochlora pura | reverse complement strand
TTATTCGTTATCCCGGTAATAATAATAATCTGCAAGCAAACGAAACATAATAGAAAATAAGTCCAATCACTTTTAAGCGACGAATTATATTTCACTAGTAAACCGCGGTTATCCATGAGCAGAATAAAAATCGTCTACGCCAATCGCGACAAACTGAAGTGAAATAATACTTTCTCTTCTTATTTTACGTATGCTATAGATCGAGGATAATGTAACAGCAATTTTGAGGTCTTGTAATCCTCCCACTGCCTCGTGTTTTCCGCCAACGCGTTTTTTCTCGTAAATATAAAGGGTGTCCCAAAATTCACGCGAGAAGTAATTTTTTTTTCTTTTTCGCCGAACTTTCATTATTCGCAAAATATTGCTCGACAATAAAAATGCGTTGTTCTTTCGTGTGGCGCTTCATCTTTATTAACCCTGAACTGTCAGCTGTCATTCTGTATTTTGTTTTTTTGGTTGGCAACACTTTACCGCACAAATGGCGCAAAATTCAAATCTTCCGTGAACTTTGGGACACCCTTTATATAGAAAGTTCAGCAACTGGCTAAACCGGGCCGTGAAACAAAATTTCGAATCAGGATCGTCCAAAAAGAAAAATAATCGAGTGAAGCACGAGCCATTCGCGAAAGCCACTATAGTGGCGAGTCGCGGCTAAGAGGTTAAATACCCCCTCGGTATCGCGGCACAATGGACCTACCCGGTAGCATCGGCCCGAGTAGCCACCGGAATGAACGACGGCGCCGTAAACTCGCCGAGAAACTGCGCGCCGCTTCTCCGAAGTCTGGTCGAAAATAGTCGTCAGCCGACATTGTGAGGGCTCGCTTCCTGCTGCTCTGCCTTCTGTTTCCCGACGACGCCGTCACCGCCGCCAATTTTCTCGGCCCTGTGTACCGCGCCGCGCTTTTTCCTCGATGGGGTCCATTTTGGTGTTTATCTTCGGTTTTTGGTAGAAAGAGACCGCGACGCGTTGAATTCTCGTGCTCACTTTTCGGCTATTTTTCGATTAATTTTCAGTTAATTTGCGGTTAGTTTTTGCTTAATTTTCGGCTAATTTTCTACTATTTTTCGGCTATTTTTCGATTAATTGTCGCTTAATTTGCGGTTAGTTTTTGCTTAATTTTCGGCTAATTTTCTACTATTTTTCGGCTATTTTTCGATTAATTTTCGCTTAATTTGCGGCTACTTTTTGGTTAATTTTCGGCTATTTTTCAGCTATTTTTCGACTATTTTTTGGCTATTTTTGGGCTATTTTTCGATTAATTTTCGCTTAATTTGCGGCTACTTTTTGCTTAATTTTCGGCTATTTTTCCACTATTTTTCCACCAAGCTGCGCGATTGGCATCCGAATATTTTTATTTTTATTATTAGCACATGCGATCAGAATTTGAATCCTCGTCTCTGGCTTTAGCGTAACTTCGCGCAGATAATTAAAATGGTTATAACATACACTGTATATAATAAAAATATATAACATAAATAGTATAAAATATTAATCTATATCTATTAGGACATGCGATCAGAATTTGAATCCTCGCCTCTGGCTTTAGCGTAACTTCGCGCAAATAATTAAAACGGCTAGAATTTTAAATTTCGAATCCACGACAGATTAACAATAAAATTTGTATTATATAAATTTGAAAATGATAATTCGGGTAGGGTGAACAGGGCGGCGTCGCGAAAGCGTAAAGATGGTTTCGAGGCTGGTCCCGCTCCGACACGCGGCACTGCGTATCAATGGCGGCTGCGGGCCCGGCGAATCGTTTCGGCTCGCGGCCGCTCCGCGGCGTTGCCCGTGCCGAGCCCGTCCGCGGCACCGTTCCCGTCTCCCACGGGCGGCGCGCGCTCGCGCGTTTTCCCATCGCTAGATGCCCGAGACACCGTGTTTCGCCGACGCGACGCGCGGAAGAACAAGCGCGGTCCTTGATTCGGAATCGGCGGAGACGGCTTCTCTCTCTCTCTCTCTCTCTCTCTCTCTCCGCCGAGGAAGGCAGAGCGCTCTCTCTCTCTCTCTCGCTCGCTCTCTCTCGGCGGCTCCTTCCTTAATCGATCGCGTCCGACGGAGACGCTTTTAGCGCGTAATGAGAAAGCTGTCGGCGCGGATGCGGCATTGATTTTCAACCGGAAACTAACTTGAACGGTAGAAGCAACAAGTAATTACTTTAAAGAAATTGAATTACGCGCGGACTATATAGCGTCGGCGGACGCTCGCCGGCGGCCCGCTTAAGTACACTCACGTTCTGCTGTAATCGAATCACCGAACATTTTCGTGTAATCAAGATTGTTTGCTACGCCGCTGTCGCCGCCGTCTCCCGCGGGAATTCTTTCTTTCTATGGGGCCCCGTAGCAGGCCGTCGCGTTTCAACTTTTGCACCGGTGTCCAGGAAAAACGCAGCGAGCGAATGAGGGGGGGGGGGGTAGAGAGAGAGGGGGGTAAAAGTCGATTGTTAGTTTCTTTTTTAACGGTTTTGCAACACCCTGTAGCTCAATCCTTTTAGCTATAGTATCGAGACAGAGTCGTGGCGAACATTTCAGGGATCTAGTGAAATATTATTATATTTAACCCTTATGGTATCCCATTATTAAACTCAATTATTCTTATCTCTTCCAATCATTGCTACTTTTTCTTTTTTAAATCTGATGAAATTTTGATTTCTTTATCGTCGAGGAATGGAACTAAACGAAGAGTGAAAGATCCTGTTGTATTAACCCCTTTTGCACTATAATAACAATATATTTAACACTAGAAAGACGGGAACTTGAAGACGGGAAAATGACTGCTTTTCGGCAATGTAGGTATAACACACATATATATACCGGAAATGAAGAAGAGGGGGGCGGGGGAGCAACAACAATGATTAATAAACGCATTTATATGTTGTAGAAAAAGTCACAACTGAAACCACTGAAACTATTATATCACATTCCAAAATAATTTTTATACTAACAAAGTTCAGGTTTAAAAAATTGTACACTGTAAAAAAATTGTTAACTGTTGGTATGAATAACAAGAATCAATTTCGTATGTACGAAATACCAACTTTATGAAAATACCAACGTAAAATTGAGATACTGTAAACTAGAAAAATGATTTTAAATTTGTAATCAAAATGACTTCTACTGCAAAGGGTTAACACATATTCCTGACCAGACAATATCTCCTCTGTTATCGAGACGAACAGCCGCTGCACAGCATAACCTAAAAACCGCCGAATCAAAGCTAAAGTGATTTTGGCCACGCTGCTTTCGCAGAGCGTCGCGCGTCGCCGTGATAGAGTTCGGAGGGTAGAGAGAGAGGGAGAGGAAGGAGGGTCACACGCGGTCGGGTATTCGTCCGCCCCGGCGGAGAGGGTAGAGGTTTTCGTAGACGGGCCGGAAGACGATCCCGTGCGTAATGTTCCTCCCCGAATGCGGGCGGCGACGGCGGCGGTGGTGGCGGTGGCGGTGGCGGGGCGGGGCGGCGGAGCAGCAACCCTTACCCACCTTCTACCCTTTGAACTTTTAAGAGACCACTCGACACTCGGAAAGATGCCTCTGAGCGTTCAATGAGGCCAATACCACGAGGGTGCGGCCGTTGTAACAAGATTACGGGACTCTCTGTCTCTCTGTCTTCCTCCCTTCCGCGCTCCCGTCCCCTTCGTCTCTCTCTCTCTCTATCTCTCTCTCTCTTTCTCGGTTCCACCCTCCGGTTCGGCGCGTCCTCCGCGCGCGCCCGGCTTTGCACCCGCCCGATGTGCTTCTACCATTTCGAGGACGGCCGCTCTCCGGCGACCGGTACCCGCGCTCGCGCGAATCTCTTTCCTCTCCGCCGCCAGGGGTGGTTGATTTGGGCGCGAAATTGCCCGACAAAATCAAATTTCATTTCGCCGGGGGCGTGTCTGGACAATCGAGCAACCAAGTGGCCAGCGGCCAATCTGACTATCTCGTCAACCAATTTTGCCGGTGATTACTACACTCGTTGGTTCCTTGGTCGCGGGGCGGCAAGAGCGAGCGCGCGGGGCAACGCTGCGCCGTCTTCGGCCGCGTAATTTAAAGTAGTTCTGCGAAAACGCGTCTCGCCGAGTACTACTTCTCTCTCTCTCTCTCTCTCTCTCTCTCTCTTCTTTAGCTCGCTCTCTTTGCTATCCTTCTCTTATTCTCTTGATCTCTCTATTTTGCCCTCTTTTCTCTATTGCTTTTGTTCTCTTTCTCTCCATTTTGCTCTCCTTTCTCTAGTTCCTTTATTCTTGGTATTTTGCCCTCCTTTCTCCATCTCTTTTGTTCTTTATCTCTCTATTTGGCTCTCTTTTCTCTCCTTTTGTCCATTTTCTCTCTTGTTCCCTTCTGTCTTCTTTTGTTCCCTATTTCTCTCATTTGCTTCCTTTTATTTTATTCTACCTCTCTTGTTCGTTCTTTCTAGCTTCTGTCTCTCTATCTCTCTTGTTTTCTCTCTTTTTTCTCACTTCTTTCTTTCTCTCTCTATCTCTCTTATCTTCGGTTTCTTTTTTCATTTCTCTCTCTCTCTCTCTCTCTCTCTTGTTTTCTGCCACTTTTCCCACATTTCTTTTTCTCTCTTTCTCATTTTTATTTCTTCCCCTCTCTCGCTCGCTTTCTGCCACTTTTCTCAATTCTCCTTTTCTGCTACTTTTCTCAATTCTTCTTTTCTGCCACTTTTCTCAATTCTCCTTTTCTGTCATTTTTCTCACATTTCTTTCTCTCTCTATCTCTCTTATCTTCGGTTTCTTTTTTCATTTCTCTCTCTCTCTCTTGTTTTCTGCCACTTTTCTCACATTTCTTTCTCTCTCTTTCTCACTTCTCTTTTTTCCTCTCTCTCGCTCGCTTTCTGCCACTTTTCTCACATTTCTTTCTCTCTCTTTCTCACTTCTCTTTCTTCCCCTCTCTCTCTCTCTCTGTCACTCGTTTTCCGCCACTTATCTCAATTCTCCTTTTCTCTATCTCTTTCTCACTTCTCTTTTTTCCTCTCTCTCTCTCTCGCTCGTTTTCTGCCACTTTTCTCAATTCTCCTTGTCTCTCCTTCTCACTTCTCCTTTTCTCTCTTTCTCACTTCCCCTTTTCTCTCCTTCTCACTTCTCCTTTTCTCTCTTTCTCACTTCTCCTTTCCTCTCCCTCTCACCTCTCCTTTCCTCTCTTTCCCACTTTTCTCTCTCTTCCTCCCGGACCGTTTCTCCCCGTCTTCGCCTCTGTCCCCCGCTCTCTCTCTCTCTCTCTCTCTCTCTCTCTCTCTCTCTCCCTCTCTCTCTCGCGGTCTCTGCCGACTCTCGTCCACCTATTCGCCGTTCGTAATACAATAATCGCAGGTTGCCGCGGCAAGACAAGGCGCGCGCCGCACTCCCAGACCGAAGTACCTGTCATCGGCACGCTTGTAATTTAAACTCTCTTTCGCGAAACGCGCGCTTTTTTTTTCCTTCCCCCTCCCGCCTTCACCGACCCCCGCCGGATTCTAATTACGCCGGGGGCCCGTGCCTGAGAAATGTATCCGCGGCGAACGCGGATCCGCTGCACGGAAAACTCTCCTTTGATATCCGATTATACGGTGTCCCCGCGTTGAAACCCCGCGACGACAGAGACGTTAACGTTGTTGGCTCGGTAGTTTTCCTCCTTTTCGTCCTTCTACAGTGGCGAAAGTGGTGTGTCGTTCTGGGGTTTAAAATTCGACTCGAGTAGTATCTATAAGAATATACGAATAGATCATAATATACGAATATAAATGTGCCTATACTAATAAATATGCCTACACGAATATAAATGTGCCTATACGAATATAAATATGCCTATAAGAATTTCATTTGAACAATTTCGATTCGAGAAATATTTTTCAAACTCGCGCGGGGAGGGAAGTCGTTGAACCGCTGCCGCGCAAAACAGCATATTTCTCTTGATCGCGCACTCCAATTCCTGTCCGGTCTGAAGTCCCAGGTGAAGGGACAGGTGATAATCATTAGGAGCAAGGTGCAGACCGTATGGAGATGCTAAAAAATGTTCCACTTACAATAGCGGTTGACGAAGATTGATATTATTAATGATCTCTCTCTTTCCAGTCCGCGATCGTACCACAGATTTCCACTAACTATTCTAAAATCATTCGAGGATCACTTACAAATCTAAATAAGCGGTACAAAAATTATATGAATTATAAGTTGAAACCTTCGCAACCGAGGAAAGTAATTACTGTTATAATTGATAAAGTTAATCGTTTCTATGGATTTGATGAATTTTCGCTGGGAATAGGAAATTGATTCTAGTTGATGACTCGCGAATTGATGACTCAAAAATTGATTCGCGTTATTAATAATAATATTAATAATAATTATTAATTATCTTGAATAATTATTGTCAATAACGCTAATCACTTCTGCGAATTAAATAAACTTGCACTCGACGCAGAAAATTGATTCGCGTTATTAATAATAATATTAATAATAATTATTAATTATCTTTAATAATTATTATTAACAACGTTAATCGCTTCTGCGAATTAGATCAACTAACTCTCGAAACTCAAAATTGATTCACGTCGACTTATCTTCAATAATTATTATTAACAACGCTAATCGCTTCTGCGAATTAAACAAACTTGCGCTCGAAACACAAAATTGCATCGCATTAACTCATCTTCAACTTAACCCGCGCGCGAGTGAACCACGCATGCCGGAACTCGCGAAGCGTTTCCCGAAATTTTCCCGCGCTATACCACGCCATGACCACACTATACCCACGCCGCATTGCGCTCGATCACTCGTCCATCGACGAATTTTCCTTGGGGCAGGTGAACGCGAAACTGACCCGTGCCGCGGCGCCGGCATTATGTCGCGCATGTGTGAACGCGCCCTGGGCCAGCTTCCCACGCGGAAACAACCCCGTGACGAAAGCACCGACTTTATCGTCGAGAAAAATCTAAGAATCTACGAAAAACAGAACGAGACGCGGGCCCTGCGGGTTTGCACACACACACGCACACACACACAGACGGGTCTCCTGTGTGCGCTTTGCCGCCTCGGCGCGCCAGGATTCAGTCTAACCAAAGTTAACGCGCGCCCGCGCGGTTAACACAGATCGAGTCCGAGTTTATAAGGTTTTTAGGATTCCTGGAAGGGCGGCGACCTCTCCTCGGCTTGTTTTATCTGGAACGCGTCCTTCTTGGTCCCGAAACCCTGCTTCCCCTTTTCTTGCTCTTTTCTTCTTCTTTTTTTGGTTAGTTTTCGGTCTCGTCTGACCGATAAGCATTTCTACGCGAGTGTTACGGTATTTATATTGCTATTTTCTATTTTAAATTGTACATTTGCCGGGCGAGTTGATTTAACCCTTTACATTAAAGTTATTATATATATATATAATAAAAAGTAATAAAAATAAAATTACATAACTGTTGCTACGAGTCGCAAGAATCAATTTCGCACCCATAAGAGTGCACTTTATTAAATAAAATGTCAATACTATTATCCAAGAAAACTATTTCACATTTACAGTTAAAATGGCTTCGAGTGCAAAGGGTTAATTATCCCCGAAAACAAAGCATCGAATTAGGCTGCCGCGCGATGACCAGCCCCGCCGAACTATGAATCGAACGACCGATATCACGGTCCCTGGATAACAGGTGTGCGGGCGATGGGCCAGGTAGAATCGATACTTATTGAATCGCGTAGCCGTGGACGAGCCCGCGGCCGGATTAAAAATCGGCGTAAATAGAGGATCGAGAAACGTGTCGGTGCCGCGTCGCCATGGAAGTCACGGCGTAAAAGTCGATCAACCGGCAGTGAGCGACTCGAACGTGTGCCGTCTCTCGGACACGGTTGTCAGTTCGAGCCTTAACGAGATTAATTAACACGCCGAACCGTGCGCCGGCGGCGGCGTCGGCGGCGCGACGTGCGAAGCGTCCGACTACGAAACCGGTGCAGAAGCGCGAATCCTCCCGCCTTCGCCTCGCACCGAATAATCGAGTTTCACGCCGCGAGAGTTCTCTATGGCTTTCCGGCCTTCTCGCCACCGCGCGCCCGCGCGTTTCATTTGCTCGTGTCAGTCTCTCAAATTTCCATGTTCGACGCGTAACCTGGACCGCGCCGATGCCCCGCGTATAGCACCCTCTCCGCGCGCGGCGTACCTGTCCGCTCGAATTCACCTGTAACCCGTGTCCCGGGCCGCGATCAAAATATACGCGGAATCGTTCGCGCAATCGTCCGACGCAGCTTCCGTCGCGCGGCGTAATTGGGCATATCGCTAGAAAAAGAAATCTAATATTATAAATATTAATATATATATTTCGTGTTCTACAGAAGTATAACAGAGGGTATTGAATAAAAACAATTATATTTTAATACTGTTTCTGGATATATATTCTAAATTAAATTTTTATCTCTACAGAGGGCAAATCTTTTTCTTAAATATTAACTTGCCGCGTGCCAATCTCTGAAATGATTACTGAAATGATAATGAAATAAATACGACAAATAGCAAAAAAAAGCCACGAGTCAAGATATAAACGTTCCCATAATCGAGCGCTTATGTTAAATCGCGATAACGAAGATTGATTTACTCGTGGATGATTGTTGTACAGCTCGGAAAACGATTCGACTGGATAAAAGCATCGACGAGAAAAATTGCGCACCGTTTGCCCGGGCAACCGCGGCTGCCGGTGTTGTAAAACGAACAGAGAGAGAGAGAGAGAGAGAGAGAAAGCCGAGAGTCGACAAATTATGGGAACAATGTTGATCCGATATACGGCGTCGCCGGCGGGCGTGTGCGCGCGGAGCAAAAGCAGCAACGACAACGACGACAACGACGACGACGCTTGTCGCCGGCCGTGCCTGGGAGGCGCGCTCGGATCGCGAAACATTAATGGTTATTATAGCAAATTATAGCGTATAGAGTACATTGTAACTTCCTTTATCATTATGGGTGGTGGTACAACTGTATCGGGGCGAGGTGAGTACATGCAAAGTCGGGCGTTATTAACCCCTTCCCGTGCCATTTAGCTCGACGAAACTCAGGCCCGAGCGGTCCGCATCAACGCGCGCTAAACAGACCAGACTGATGTTTGTAAACAGTCGCAATACGATCCGAAATGTAGAGGCCCGCAATGCCTGTGATATAGTCAATTTTACGCGATACTAAAATATCACGGCCTTCACTACACACTTTTGTACCTTGCATTTTGAAAGGGTTTCTTAAATTTGAATAATTGAACTGCTTCGTAACAGCAACGACAAGAATCGTGACTAACTGTTCTGAGGTACTGAGAGGAACTAACATTCAGTCACGAGCGTAACGGGCAAAAAATCAGTCCGCGAGCTCGGCTTGTTATGTTTACGTTTGGCCCAAGTATGTGTTCGCGACACAGACTCGCGATGTTTATGTTTGGCCCAAGTATCTGTTCGCGAGTCTGACTCGCGATATTCATGTTTGGGCAAAAATCTTCGTCGCGAGTCTGACTCGTTAAAGTACGGGAAGGGATTAATGTAACTTATCGGCGCTGTCCTATCGGGACCGTGCCCGTAAGAAAATAATTACAGGAGTACTGGTTCCTAAATTACATAAATAAAAAACGAAGAACACGCAGCAGACGTGTACACTCACGCGCGCGTGAGCGTCGTAGAGGTACGCGCGTGTACACGCGGCTTGTGTTAAACGCGCGGCGGTCGGTTCCACTCGGCTGTGTAATTTCACGCGATACGATTCAGCTTGGCAGCTTGCTCGCCGCTGTTCTCGGTCTTTTCCGCTCGTTACAAACGATCTCCGCGCGCGCTCGCTCGCTCGCGCCTGTTACACGGCCGCTTGCAACAAGTTTCACGCAAGGATACGAATTACGGGCAGATACTGTAATTACCGAATAAAAATAGGTCGGTCGCGTTTACGCGAGTCGTTCGACGAATCGTTTAGCGGGGACTTTTCTCCATTCACGACACTCCGGCTTTTAACGTCTCAATCCGGGAACGCGCGGGCGAGAACCGCTTCTCGCGCCGCTTAGGCGACGCTGATCGATTTTTACAAAGCGATGTTTATGATATATTTTTGAGGGATTCTTGGCCGTTCGATTTTACGAGTGGATTTTTGTTTTGAAATTGCTTTACTTGAAATAAATAGTTTGCAGAGAGACGGACATTACTTTAGGGAGAATCGAACAGAATAGGTCATTGGTCGGCCATTTTGTTTCTAATCAGATATTACATTTATACAATCAAGTGTTTATGATTTATTGTGCTACATTTAGGAGCTTTTATTAAGCCTATAATTTAATGAAAAATATTACGAATATATGTATGTAATTTTATTTAGCCATGTTGCTGCTTCCGACGAGTATACTCGTCAGTAAGGAACGACTACAGTTTTTGCTACCGCGAGCACACTCGTCGGAAACAGCTAACTGGTTAATTAATCCATTACTCTGTAACGACCTCGTCATACTGCCATCACGTTGCCGCGGTTGTAAACTATCATTAAACTGCGATATTTTATGCAAAGTCAAAAGAGATGAGACAGACAGACATGTTTTTATTCTTTAATTGTTTTAGCGAGTCGAAAATAATACGTAGAGATATCCTCAAATTCATATTTTTAATGGAACTTGTAAATTTGGAATTTAGGAATATTTAAAATTGAAATGCCATCAAATTTTATTGTAAATATCGCAGTCGAATTAACGTATTATTTTATTCGTATAACTATTATTTAATATTTGATATATACTACGTTACATTATACAAAATAATAAAATAAATTCTTCTGTCATCAAAGCCTGGAAAAAAGCACGTAAAGATAAATGAGTTGTAGTGCAATACACTGTTATTTAATATATAATGTAACCATTGCAAACTCAATTAATATATACCATCTTACACCATATATTGCTGTTATACAACATATACATCAACGTCAAAAGTCCTACCATTATTCAATCCATGACACAACTGTCGCAAACATTGACATTGTTACACGACGAAACCAGGCCGTTAAAAATCACGAGCGCATGCTAACAGACGTATTTTCTGATTCCAGGTAAGTCCCCGGCACGAAACACACGGTTTTCCAGCGTCGCATGTCCCCGGCGTTTCCGGTAAGTCCCCTCGGCGGCGATCGCTTCATTTGCAACCGCCCGAGAAAAAAAAAAGGAACGGGCCCGCGCGCGCGAGCGCGGGGTCGGTATGCGATCGTGACGTAAAACGTAACACATTCTTCCCTCTCCGCGTGTCCCCCGGACGAGAGGGGGGAGAGACGACCGGAGGTCGGGTCGTTTCACAATGCGTCGTGTACTCCCGATTCTCGCCGAGAAGACATTCTTTTGGCAGTCGCGTACGCGGATCCGGCGGCGAGGAGTCAGCTGGCCCGGGCCCCGACCCGACCCGGCCCGCCGCGCCGTCGATGATGATGTCGCGGGGACGTTCGCCGGACAAGGAAGCGCGACACGATACACACGGATCTCCTTCTCGGCCGGAGCCTACGACGCAGTTGCTCCCGCGGTAGGTACGCGCAACTGCGTCGTTCGAATAAGGATCGTAGGAAGGGGGAGAGAGAGGAAGAAAGACAGAGAGAGAGAGAGACAAGCGCGCGCAAGAAAGAAAGGAGAGCAGCGATCGGAGAGATGGACGGATAGATGTAGTGAAAGAGCGAGCGAGCGAGAAAGAGCGAAAGAGTGCAAAAGACAGGCGACGTTGAACAAGCAAAAGAGAGAGAGAATGAGAAGAGTGTGCGCCGTGAAGTTACGGGCCGGTCACGTGGTCCCACGTTCGTCTCGTGTACCTCCTTAGTGTGGCCCCGGTGGTGAGCAGCGCGTTCCCTCTGTGTGCGTCGCGTACCCGCGACCGTGTCTGTGCGCGCGACCGTGTGTGCACGCGTCCGTCCCGCGTGCACGTACGCGAACCTCGCGTCGGTGTTTGTGAAGGGCGGGGGGGGGGGCGGCGGCGGCGGCGGCGGTAGAGAGCCCGGAGAGGGGTGGTATGCGGGAAACGTTTTCCTCGGTTCCCACGGCGCGACGCCTCCCTCCCTCCCTCCTCCCCCCTTCTCCTCTTCTCTCGGCGCGTTCGGTTGGCCACCATCGGGCATACAGGCGCGCGAGCGGCCTCGTACACCTAATACCCTCGGCGCGCACACGAACACAGGCTCGCGATCCGCCGTGCACGTACACGGTCCCACCACCGAAATCGCATCGGCTCCGCGGGGATCGGCGGGGCACGGGGGGCATCGGTGGGGCCAGCGACGCCGCCGCTGGACCGCCTGAGATGCTGCGAGAGCCTCGACACCGCGATCTCCGGCCGCCCGTACACATCAACAGACGGAGAGGGCGGGTTCCGTTCCCTTGGCCGCTCGCTCGCTCGCTCGCTCGCACGATCGCGGACCTCGAGCGAGTCCCGAGAGTGGGTGTAACGCAACGAGACGCGAGTGCGTGTACGCACCGAATCGCTTTCCGGTAAAAACACGACCGAGAGAGAGAAAAGACTTCTCCCTCTCTCTCTTCGCGAGCACTGCCGCCGCTCGGATTTTTGAGACCTCCGCCGGGAGGATCGGAATGCTGCTTTTCCTTTCTACGATGTATCTCGAGGAGTTTATGGCGTACCACGAGCGAGCCGTGCCGCCCCGCTTAGCGGTCCTCCGCGTTGTTTTGATCGCAACACAAGCGCACGCGCGCGCGCTCATCGTCCACACGCTGTTCCGACTAATAAGAACGGCCGCTGTCCGGCACGGAATACCGAATCGCGATAATGGATGATAGTAGATTGTAGATGTTGGAACACTGCGCGCGGTCGTTTCGATATTGGATCACGGTTTAACGCAGGCTTTATTAGGCCGGCAGCACGTGCTGCTTCGCGCATCCCGCTCTCGGTTCTCCGATATTGCTCGCGTAAATTCGCGCTTCCCGATGTATGCGTTCGGCACGGGAATCTCGGTCATTTTCGCGAGAAAATGTCCATTTTTAAATGGCCATTGCGTGGATTGTTTAGAAGTAATTGGAATTAGGTGTTGGAAACGATGGTTTTACGTGCGACTTTACTGTTACCGATACTAAGACTTTATTTATACCGAGGCCACGTCTCGCAGGCTGTCGGATCGCGAGAAGTTCTTCGGGTCACTTACCGGCTATAGTTGCCCGTCCGTCGTCGACGACGAGCGTTGTTCGGTTCTCGCAGCCGACGATCGGTTGGCCGGCATTCTCACGGGAAATTATGCGCGGCGGGCTAGCGCCACTTCTTCCAGATACGTCGTTGACCCCTTCGCGTCTCCTGTCAACGCGGCCGCGCTGCGTGCGAGAGTAGTCGGCTTCGCAGTTAGCGGCGAGCCACGTGGTTCGAATACCGGGGGCAGCGCGCTGCCGCAGTCTCCGCGATCGGTCGGTATTCGGGATTCGTACTCGAGCGCGCGTACGGTGGTGCCCACGATGATTCCGAGCGAGGCATTTCCCTCCCTGCGTTCACTCGTTCCACCTCCTCCTCCTCCTCCTCCTCCTCGGGCCCCCCTCGGGCCCTCCCCGCGCTCCCGCGCGCGGCCTCCGCTCCTGAAACCGCTGCCATCGCATTGACGACATTCTCTCACGTGCCGGCCACTCGTGTCGCGTCCGTCGTTCCTGGTAACGAGAGAAAGATCAGGGAAGAAGGCGGGAAAATTCCACGACGCGCGCGCGCGCGCGCGATCCTCTTTCGAAACGTCTCCGCGCTCGCGCTGGGAACCTCGCCGAAAGCGGCGCTGCTGGCGCGCGAGGATCTCACATTGTAAACACGGTCCTCCTGCTTCTCGAGGGCCAGAGTCCCTCTCTCTCTCTCCTCTCTCTCGGTCTCTGTCCGTGGGACAAAGCGTCCCGGTGGGAAAAAATCACGCGATCACAATGAGCACACGTCATCGATCGAAATATCGCGGCGCGGCCGTAAAGTTCCCCGAAGGGAACGCCTTTCCGGACGTTCCACGCGGGACATGGAACTCCGCGATGGAATTTCGAGGAACCTCGGAACGGGAAAAAGAGGACCGAGAAACAGCGTGAGAGGAAGAGAGAGAGAGAGAGAGAGAGAGCTAAGCGTGTGTGTGTAGAAGAGAGGGAGAGAGGCGAGGCGGTAGGTGGTGGGACGGTGGTTGTCGTTTGGTTCCTGGTGCTCTTGCTGCATAGCCGGGTGCCCGAGTACCTATCCACTCACTCCCTCGTACCAAAAGGGCAGCACACCTTGGCTGGCCATTGGCTCCCTTCCGTCTCTGTTCACCTCTTTGAAGAACTCCTTCGGGCGTCTCTTTCGTTCCCGTTGCCGAGGTTCTCCGGTGTTCCACATAAATACACAAATACCCTGGCATAGCCGACCGGCGCGTATATACCGGGACCACGGCCGCATTCCAGGACCCCCGCCCTCTCCCTCTCACCTCTCTGCTTCTATCTCTTCCTCCGACCTCCTCTCCTGTGCCCCCCTCCTCCGCGGCTCTACCCTTGTGTGCCGTCACCACTACCACCACCGGCACCAGCATCACTAGCACCACCACCACCATCGCCGTACTCGTCGTCACTATCGCGCCGCCAGGGCCCATCTTCTGGGCCCTTTGCTCTCCCGATACCCTCTGCTGCCCCACCTTTCGAGTCTCTCTCTCTCTCGCTCTCTCTTCTAGCTTCCTCCAACCCCCGCGAACCCTCTCGTTCGCTACCTTCTCGCCCTTCGAACGCGAGCTCGCTCCCTCTCGCTTTGTTTCGCGCGAGCGCGCGGCGCCACCGAGTGCCTTCGCAGTTGGTTCTCTTCTCGCCCTTGCCAGGGCCCACGGCTTCTTCTACACCTTCCTCCTCCCTCTTCCTCCTCGTCCTCTTCTTGCGTTCCTCCGGTTCGTCCCACCCTGCTCCGCCCTGCGGCGGCCCTCTTCTGCCCTTCTCCGATGCGCCGCGTGCGAGAGAGATGTTTATATATAAGAGAGAGAGAGAGACAGAGTGTGCGCGCGCGCGGACGACCTGTGTATACACCGAGCCAGCACGAATATTTTGTTTACCTCGCTCCCAGTTCTTTGAATTCTGCGCCGGCAGCCAGCGGCTCCGCGTTCCTCGTCGTCGCCCCCTTCGCCTTCTTCTTCCTCGTATCCTGCGGCCCTCTATGGACTATGCCCGGACTAAGGACTACCCGCGCGAGAGAGAGAGAGAGAGAGCGACAGAGGCCGCGAACCTCGGCCCGGAGAGAGAGAGAGAGACCTTCTCTCCGTTCTTTCTCGACCGGCCGCGCCGCGCGCAGAGCTGTTTTCGTCGTTGCTCGCTCGCTCGTTCGCTCGCTTGCTTGCTTGCTTGCTCGCTGGCCAGCCACACCACCTGTTTTCTTGGCCGCGTTCTAATAGTTTTCTTTTCCATGCCGCGCGTGCCTCCTCCGGGGCGTCGTCGCGCAGTTTCCTTCGTTCTCCTCGCCGGGTGGCGCCGCTCGACGCTCGACGTCGTTTCCGGCGCGGACCCGCACCCTCGGCCAGCCGAAAACGCGCGCGCGGCCGCCTTCTCGCCGCGACCCCGGAACAACGCGTGATCGGGACACACGCAGCCTCGGTTTACGCGAGGACCCCTTACCTGCAGCGCTTCGAGCACGTACGAGTTTTTTCTGCGTCTTTCTCTTTCTGTCACACTCCTCGCACGCTCTCTCTCTCTTTCTCTCTGTGCATGCCGAGCCTCTGTTTATTCAAAGCAGCGGTTCCCAAACTCGACTATCTCGCGGATCTCGATTTCTTTTCGCGAATGACTCGAGACAGTCTCGTAATCGACGCGTTTAACCCTTTCGTTACGGGTGCCGGGTATATTCGACATTCACGAGACGATCTCTGTGTACGGGTGCCGTATATATTCGGCATCCGAACGATGTGTATACGAGTGCCATCCGTGGGCAAAATACAAAAATAATTTTGTATTTTAATAATTGTGTAGGTTCTTTCGTATTGAAAATGTAAATACACTTGTTACGCGAAGGGGCCCCGCCATTCGAATGGACCTCAGGCATCTCTAAAAATGATCATGCAACGTTTTAAAATAATTATCAAATTTACTAATATTGAAAAAATTGTTAAGAGCTATTATCTGTTGTATAAGTTATAAAATTCAATTTTATAACGTATAAAATGCTCCAGGTTCTATAGAATGGTAACGAGTGTTCGTATGAAGAAATATTTTGGTTTTCCAGTTAAAATGGCTCCGACTGCAAAGAGGTTAAAGCGCAAAGATATTTCGTAAGATAAACGTTATTAAATTGAGTTAAATCTACCGAGTGCACGATAATTTAGCTTATCTTAATGCAACAGTATCCGCGTAATTTTTGCGTCACAATAAAAATTAATACTATAGCATTCACATCTACCATCGCGTTAACTTTAGACTTAACAATCGCAGCGCATTAAAATAAATTCAAGGCACAGTAACGCTACACTGAGGCCACAGTAATTAACTCTCCCTGCCACCGATCTCCCCGCGTTCAAAAACTTCTTCCCAGTATTTTGGAATCGTTGCCGCCGGAGATCCAACGCCGTTTATCATCCCCGCGATAAGGGAAAGGCAGAGGAAAAGCTGTAGGTCTGTAGAGAAGAGAAGAGACCACCGCGTCGGTTTCCGTCGTTTTTCCAGGAATCGTCTAGGCGTAATCAGCGCGTGCAAGCTCTCTCTCTCTCTCTCTCTCTCTCTCTCTCTGTCCCGCGGGACTTGGGCGGCGGCGTCGGCCCGTTTATCGCGGCTCGTTCGACACTTTTATCCGACGTTCTCACGCTCGGATTTTTTTCTCGACGGTAGAAAAAGAGCGCGCGCCGCGCGCAACGGTTTCGAAGCCTCTCTCGCGCGCGTCGTCGTCGATCGTTCGCGCGGCGTCTTCTCTTCTCCGTATATCTTCTGTATATCGGGTGTACGCGTACGTACGGGGCCGTGGAGAAAACGATCGGCCGTCGACTCTCGCCACGCCGTACATCGTTGGCGGGCCGAGAAACGTAGTCCGTTTTCGTAAAAGCATGCACTTATTCCCAGCATCCCGTGGTTCTTCGGGCGCGGGGGGACGCGGCCGTGAGGAGAGAGCGGGGAGAGAGAGAGAGAGAGAGAGCGAGGGACGGCAGAGAGAGAGAGAGAGGGAGGGAGGGAGAGAGGGATATACGGACAGAGGCTCCCGAATGAGATATATAGCACTGAGCAACAAATGAGGTCCTTCCGAGAATCGGGCCACCGACACAGTGCCCGACACACACGAGGGGGTGAGCACCACCACCCCGGTTCGGGTTCTCTCTGGTACGCGATGGCTACGAACGATCCTCGCTTGTTTTCGAGGGCCCTTTTCCTCCTCTCTTCCTCCTCTCCCTCCACACAAACGCACGCACACACACACGCGCCAGCCTTTATTTTTTCACCTCCTCGAAACCTGTTCGAATTGCATTCTGCTTTTTCTTTATTTCTGCCGGAGATCGCGTTCCTCCCGTACGGATCCCTTCTTTTGCCCCCGTTCCGCATATTTCCGAAATTAACCCTTAGCGGTCGGCGTGCCTCTCTCTCTCTCTCTCTCTCTCTCTCTCTCTCTCTCTCTCCGCCAGGCGGCCGCGGCAACGCGCGCGCGCACTGGCTCTCTCGCCGCGATCACCGCGTAACAAGTGCGCCGATTCTGTTAACACGTTCGTCGCCGGCAATTGGACACTAAAATCCCCGCGTAATTAAAGCGATTTAATTAATTGACCCTTTGCACTCGAATGGTGACTCTGAGGCACCGCTAAAATTATTCTGTCACGTTGCAAAATAATTTTTATAACGATTAGGTTTAGATTTAGAAAAATTGTTGAATAGTGAAAAATTGTTGCTACGAGTTGTTAATAATCAATTTCATACGCATAAAAGTGCGCTTTATTGCATAGAATAGAAATACTATGAGTAGGGAATATTATTTCGCATTTACAGTTAAAATGGCTTCAAGTGCAAAGGGTTAAAGATAATTTTAACATTGTGAAAAGTTAGATTTCTAAAATTATTGAAAGTATAACTGTTCTTGCACGAGTTACAAGATTCAATTTCACAATCTCACAATTTCAATTCCAAATGGAAATTCTATAGGTCGGAAAAGTTATTTCAAAATTACAGTTAAAATAGTTGCGAACGTAAAGGGTTAATAGCTGCAATATTTCACGCGAAATTTCCGCGGAATTTAACAATCCTTAACAGCCTTTATTTAAAACTAATTCTTGATTTAGAATCAACCTTTCACTTGCCACTAATATTTTATTTATTTATTTATACGTTTGCGATTAACCCTTTATTATGAGTCACCCTTTCATTCAATACTATCCCATATTTAATGGGACATATTTAATGTATGTTAATAACCCTTTATTCATAGGGACATTAATAACCCTTTATTCAGCGTGAACTCTTCGTTAATCGTTAGCCGTTTGTTAATCCTCCGCACTCGAAGGTCACTTCAACCCCGAATCGAAAACATTATCCGCGACCGAAAACACATTTCCATCTGAAATGAATCGAACGCGTTCGCGATGGTGGGAAAATCGTCTCAAATAGAGCAAACCCCGTCGGAATCGATAGCCATTGAGAAACCGAAATCTCGGGGACAAAGGTTGTCGAATATTCGGCCGGAATATCGAGAGAGAGCGGAGGCATCCATCGGCCGTGAACGGCGGTTCGCACGGCGCTCGGCAAAGGTTCGTCGACATCGCTGCGCGGCGAAGCCTCGGAACGTTGCATCCCTTCGAGCCTAGGACCGAGGGCGCATCGAGCAGAGAGAAAGAGAGAGTGGGAGAGAGAGAGAGAGAGAGAGAGAGAGAGAAATAAAGGGAGTAGCAGGGAGGAGGAAGGGTATCCGAGGCGGTGAACCGCCTGGCGCCATAGCGAGCGCGCCACCCCCGGGCCTCTTCTGGCCGGGGCCGCCTGGACCCACACGGGTCACGTGACCGTCTGCATTCTGTGTTTTCTGTGAATGACTGGGCCCGCGGACCAATCGGAGGACGGCCGATAGAGGCAAGCCTTAGGCGCGCGGAGGCAGGACGAGAACAAGCGGGCCGCGAGAGGGCGAGACAAGGAGCGAGAGAGGCCACAGCGCCGCTCCAAAACGTGGGCGCGCGCGCGCGCGCGAGCGAAATAAACGAGCGAGCTTCAAGGAGCGAGCGAGACCGCGTCTCTCTGGCCTTTGCGGGCCCAAACTGGGCTCGGAATTCCTCTCGAGGATAGCCCGAAAGGGCCGACTTCTCTTCGCGCGTCCTCTTTCCCCCCTCTCTCTCTCTTTCTCTCTCTCTTGCTCTCTTGCTCTCTCGGCAGCGGCGCGCAGTGACTCGAGCTATGGCAAACGATCGAAAAATCAATACTTTTTTTTAATAATATACAATCGCAATTTATAATGTATAATCGTAATTTATAATATAAAATTGTAATTTATAATAAATAATCGTAATCTAATCTTCATATCTAAATGATTGGAAGAGGAAACAAAATGTGATTTTCAACAGCCAGGAAATATGTTAACCATTCGCCCTCGAAGCCATTTTTACTGTAATTCTAAGATAACTTTTCTAAAATGTTGCATTTCCATTTTATGTGACAAAATTGAAATGATGAAATTGAATGCATATGATGCATGCATATGAAATTGAATCTTGTAACTCGCGCAACAACGGTTGTACTTTTAATAATTTTTGAAATTTAATGTTTCATAATATAAAAATTATTATGGAACGTACTATAACAATTTTAATGGTGCCTCGAGTTCAAAGGGTTAATATGGACAGAGATCCACTTTGCCTCTGCTTTTTCAAGCATTCGCTTCTTACGTCGCCGCGCAATATACACCGAACGTCTTAAAGACGTCCATTTTACGTCCATTCTAGGACGTTTCTCTCTCTAAAATGGCTTCATCTCCATGTTCTTGCCTTCTCGGAAATAATGCAATAAAATCTGTCGGAAACGCGTGTTTTGCTCTTTTATTTCTAAACTGGGATAAAAAAGGAAACTATCGATCCAATGTTTTTACTGAATTCAAGCTGGAAGTCCAAACGACAAAAAAAAACAAACGTTATAGATCAGGTGCATCGATCTGAAATAATATAATAAAATATGTTTGCGTGTCTCGTTCTTCCATTTTCAAAGTGGGATAAAAACGAAACTAAATAACCAATCGATGCAATGTTTTTACCGAATTAATATAATAAAATAATATAATAAAATATGGTTGCGCGTCTCGTTCTTCCATTTTCAAAGTGGGATAAAAACGAAACTAAATAACCAATCGATGCAATGTTTTTACCGAATTAAAGATGGGAGTCCAAACAACAAGAGAACAATATAGGTTAGGTGCTTCGAACACCTAACAAACGTTGACAAAAATAAAAGAATGCGCTAAGATCGTCTACTGAAAAATCCGCAATCACTTAGCTGCCAATTCAATATTTATCCTTCTCTCTCTCTCTCTCTCTCTCTCTTTCTCTCAATCGGCCCTCTCAAATCTAAATGCGTTCGAGTGGCCATCCGGCTGGTCGATGACGTCCGCGAACGGGATCCACCGCCGCGCTCGTTTCTTATTATTAGGGGCGGCCCCGCGATAAGGGCCGCCCCTCCTCCCCCGTTCACCGCGCCCCGGTTTTTCTCGGATAATCGAGCGTTTTCTTCATTGGTTTCAGCTTACGCTGGGAAAACGGTCGGTAAGTTTCTTGGAACTAGTCAGCTCGTATTTTTACGAAACCGCCGCGACGCGCGGCCCCCGTGCGGCGAAGAGAGGGTGGCGGCGCAAGGGGGTAGTTGTTGTCGGTTCGCCTGCGAACGGCGGGAACGGATCGCCACGTGACGGGATACGTCGCACGATTTTTTTTTTTTTTCGGAAACCAGATACACCGTCGGTGTCGGAATAAGAACGTTGCATCTTGGTTAAACGGTCGAACGAAATAATTATTTAATTAGACGTTGCGCGGTCGACGTTTTATATATTGTTGCTTTGTTAAATCTTTAATGAGCTATTCAGGAAATTATTATCGAAAAATAGAGAGTGATTGTTAGCAACAGAATTGCTGATGTAATTACTTTAATTATACTAGTATTTTGTTATTAATATTGGAGCAACTGATATAGTTATTTTAATTGTATTAGTATTTGATTAAAACACAATAGAATAACTGATATAATTATTTCAATTTTATTAGTACCCGATTAATAACAACAGAGTATCTAATATAATTATTTTAATTACATTAAAATTTGATTATTAACAATACAATACCTAATACAATTACTTTTATTTAACGCACACGCAGTCAGCCGCATCCGCCGATAGAAGACTCCTACAATTTATCAAAGACCTCCATTACGGACAAATCGAGTCCCGTCAAAATTCCCTTAAAAATAGTCCGCCAATTCGTAGCGTCGCCTCGTGGCAGTCGCCAGCCGAGTGCGAAAGGGTTAACGGTAGAAAATTGCCGGGGGATCAATTTCGTAGCGTCGGCGTCCAAGAAAATAGACGCGTCCCGCGTTGGACTGCGCGTCGCCCGCGTGACCTGCGCCGGTTCTCGGAAAGGCGGATGCTCCTTTCGAAAATGTAAATGCAGGCGCCGGAGCCGGGGCACACGCACACACGCATACAACACATACAGGGCTACGTTCGTGGAACGAAAAAGAAAAACGAGCCCCGCTCGAGGGGCCGCGCGCGATCTTTCCCTCGGCTTCTGCCCGCCCGTTTTTATCCCGTTTCGGGGGAAAAGTTAACGAGACGCGTTCGATCGGCGACGCGTCTAAACGCGACGGTAAGGGAGGGAGAGTAGCTACGCTGGCCGAGTTACGCGAGTTAAGTTACGCGGGCTGAGCCCCTCGCGGCTCAAATTTACACCGCCGCAATTCGCGTCGCGAACAATTTTCGCCGCGGCGCGATGAGCCGCGGAAAAAAATTTCTCTACGAAATTTTTCTCGGACCGGGGTTACGCGAGACGCCATTAATTCTCGCGCCATAAATTCCTTTTCCCGACGAGGCGCGCGAATGGAAAGCCAGGGTTAAGAAGGAGGGGGATGGTCGACGGAACAGCCGCGAGAAAGAGGTCCGTGAAAACCGGCGGTTTTTACCTCAAGGATTACCTTAAACGCTACCACCACCCCCCTTACCGTCGCGGCTCCTTACGGAGAAGCGACGCGTGGGAATTTTAGTCCGGCGCTGCGCGGACCGCCGACAGAGTCTCACCCTTGAAAGCGGATCCTCCCACACCGTCCGCGGCGCGACACGTGGTGGTGTCAATGGGATTCGACGATCCACGCCCCCCTCCCCCCGGGCCCCGAGAAATTACGATATCCAGTCCCCGGGTCGTCGAGGAAAGTGAAAATATCTCCATTATTGATGGCCCTCGAACGGCGCGCCAGAGATATCGGTGTCGATACTCTTTTTACAATTACACGTGCTCCGAGGTTCCGTTCTATGACGCGTGACACGTATTATCGCATATTTATCTGTGATAATGAATAAACTGTGATGACACCCCCGGGTATTCTTTGTAAGCCCGGGAAAATATTTATTGAAATATAGTATTTAATACGAACGCCGTTTAGGGCAAGCAAATGGATTTTCTTGTGCTGTTAGGGTACAATGGTATTAAATATAAAACGGAGATAATATTTATATAATATTAAGTAAGTGGTCGGTAGGTATACTTTAATTGGACAAGCTAGTGTGATATAAAAATTCTAGGTTAGGAGCAATTATTGTTTATAATTATTAAATAGTAGCGATTAGGGCAAGCAAATGGATTTTCTTGTGCTGTTAGAGTACAATGATATTAAATATAAAACGGAGATAATGTTTATGTAATAAACAAATGGTCGGTAGGTATATTTTAATTGGACAAGCTAGTGTGATAGGAAAGTTCTAGGTTAGGAGCAATTATTGTTTGTAATTATTAAATATTAGCGATTGGGAAGGTTATTGCTGAAATCTTGTTAAATTGGATAGGAGACGTGGCGAATGCTTTTTAAGGATTTTAATGGGGTTTTGATTATGGGAATATTTTTTTAATAAAATAACTCCTGGATGAGGTTAATTCTTTTAATTTCTGTAGACTGTGGGTCTTTGTGCTAATGAGCTGTATAACTATGTATCTGTACAACTATGCAGTTTTATAAATATGTAGTTATATATTTATGTACTTATAATTATGTATCTGTACACCTATGTAGCTTTATATATAAATAAGTAGTTGTAAATAAATTATGTTATAAATATGTAATTATAAATACATAATAGTATAACTACATAACTATATAACTATATAATTTTATAACTATATAACAATTTTAACAATCATTAAATCGCAATAAAATAGACACCCCGTAAATCGTATTCAATCGCCCAGCAATTTCACGTTCCGCCGGCCCAATTAGCCTGCAACCCCATAAAATCCTCGCTCCGTTAACCTACGCGCGGTACGGCAAAAATGGAGCAGCCGCGAACCTGTCGAAAACGGCGCGTCCGCCGCCGCTAAAGCATTCGCAAACGATCCTCCCCTCCGTCCACGAATAACGAAGATGTTTGCAGTTTCGGGGCATACTGTGCATTCTGGCCCATAATTCCTCGCGGCGATCATAGAATTTCCGTTCGGCCGTGTGTATGTGTGTGTGTGTGTCGGTGCCCGTGGATACGGTTCACAGGAAAAGGGGGGTGGGAGGCGCAAAGAGAGAGAGAGAGAGGGGGTGGGGGAGGCTAAGAAGCCGAATCTATGGGTTTTCGAATTCCTCGCGGCGGTTGGAACACGATCGTGCTTGCGTTTTCTCGGAAACTAGAACCGTCGGCCGTATTTCTTGTTTTTTTCTTTTTTTTTTTCTTTCTCGATGCTCATCCCCTCGAACCTCTCTACCCTCCCTCTCTCTATCTTTCTATTTCTCTCTCTCTCTCTCTCTCTCTCTCGCTCGTTCTCTCTGTTCGGCAGTTTTCTCAAAGAGACACGCGAAGGGGTGGGGGAGAGATTTCCATCGTCGGTGACAATTTAGTCGGAGGCCGACGTCTGGCTTCTTCTACGCCGAGATAGGCAGCGCTCTCCTCGCTGGCTGGCGAAGGGCCGGAGAGAGGAGAGAGAGGCCCGTGAAGGGCCCCGTGCCGGTTCCAGGAACCTTGGGGTAGGTCCTTTTGGGAAAAAATGCGTCTATGTATAAAGCATGCACCCCGGGGCCCTGGGAAGAAAAAAAAAGAGCGGCGTCGTGGGACATTTTCCTGTCGCGCGGGGACCCTCCACCGCGCCTGCGCGTTTAACCATGGCACTCGAAGCCATTTCAGCTCTAAGTCTAAAATAATTTTCCTAGGCTATAGTATTTTTATTTTGAGCGACGAAGTGTATTTTATATATATACCAAATTAATTCTCGTGATTCATACTAACTGTGCCATATTTAAGAATTTTTTCTAAAATTAAACATTGTTGCTATAAAAATTGTTTTAAAGGGCGAAAGAACAATATTAGTGGTGTTTTAGGGTCGCCATTCGAGTGCAAAGGGTTAGTCGAACTTATAAACGTCGGAGCTCTTGGACATCGACCGCCAAAATCGATCTTTTATTTTTCATACTGTAGCTTCTTTGACGGTAGATCGTGTTGATCAAACTTTGTATTTATTAAATTCAATTTAATTGCTATATTGGTATATATTTTTTTATTAAAAATGGTATATATAAGTTCTATTATATATAAGTATAATATATAAATATTTCAAAAATATTAATAAAAATAGTAAATAATTTTACGAAAACAATTATATTAAATATCTTACAGAAGTGACCAACTAGAATTTAACTAAATTTCACACACATTAAATCCATATATATACATCATAAAATCTATATAAAATCTATCACAAGAATAAATGTCATATGCATAAAAATTGCACTCTGTTGCATAAAATAAAAATACTATAAGCCCTGGAAGTTATTCTAAATTTTGTTTCGAGCGCAAAGGGTTAAAATATAATATCATCGCTTCGGCCAATTTCCATCGAACGTTCTTCATCGCTTCCGACACAAAGTCGATCGTTTGACCCCAGCGGGCGCGCTCGCGCGTCGTAGTCGCTCTAACGGCGACGGTGATCGTGTAGGAATGAATGGACGACGAAAGGGGGGGAGGGCAGGGAGAGAGACCCGAGAGAAGGTGTAGCGGTGAAAGTCCGTCGAAATGGAACGGGCCGCACGGAAATTTATGTTAAAGTCCGCGTTTCTCGGTAACTCATTGTCGATTCCATCATACGTATGCGGTGGGATCCGTCTCGTTCCCGGGGGCCGGTTTTCGGGCTGCGCGCGCACGCGCGCGCCTCCTTTTCTACGCGCGGTACGTGAGAAAAGCGCCCGGAACACACGCGGGACCCGGCAATTTATTATTCATCCATCGGGCCGAGTCGATTTCTCGCTGGCCCGTGGGGGAGAGGGGGAAGTGGGAGGAGGAGAGAGGATCGACTCGGTCCCCGACGCGACGGATCCGCTCCGCGCCGCTCCGCTCGCCGGCGTTATCGGCGCGTCGCGTAACCGCCGATACGATCTAATCGGCGCGATCGATACCGATGGAATCCGCGGCGGTATTTCCTTTCGATTTCTCGGGCCGCCGCGCAGCTCCCCCCACCACCACCACCACCACCGTGCACGCCTCGGATGCGTGACGTCGGCTCCTCCGCGCGCGCACGCGGGGGAAGGAAAGAGCGATGGAACGAAGGAACGGAACAAGCAGAGCGAGTGAAAAAGCGAACGAAAGAGCGAGTCGGACAGCGTCCTCCTAATTCTTGCCGTCACCGCGACCACCTACTTGTAGTTGTCACAGGACCACCTCGTTAGCGATATACGCGAAGGTCGGTCATAAAAAAGTGAGAAACCCGAGGAGGGAGAGCGCGGCGGCGGCGGCGGCGGCGGCCGGTTGCTCGTTTCTCGATCGAGGGCTCGCCGCCGCCTCGTTCGATTCTCGGAAGGTCCGCCGACGAAATTCGAAGGTGCCGCGCGCGCTACGACCTCGGGCAAATGGAGATTTCGTGTGTCTTGACCTTCGTCAAGGGAGGAGCCGGGGAACGACGGCGCGAGAGGGAGATGATGCAGAGAGGGAACCAAAACGAGCCAAGGATCTTTTTCTCCCGTCCCTCTCTCTCTCGCTCTCTCTCTCTCTATCTCTCTCGATACCCCGCGCTCGTTTCCCTCTTCCTCGGCCTCTTTTTCTCTCTATCCCGGCTCCTGCGAAAGGGAACCCTCTCCTCCTCATCCTCCTCCTCCATCTCGCGACGCCACTCTGCGAGCCGAGGCGCTCCTACGACGCACCAGTGGGGTCGGAGCCCCGAAAGCTTAGCTCGAAATCGAAATGTTTAACCCTTTGCGCTCGAAGCCATTTTAACTGTAAATCTAAAATAATTTCCTAGGCTTTATAGTACGTCCATTTTATATTATAAAGCGCATTTTATGTCATACGTAATTGATTCTTGTGATCCATACTAACAATTCCATTTATAACAATTTTTTAAATTCAATCTCTATTAGTACAAATATTATTTTAGATCGAGATACAAAAATTTGAGCGGCGACTCAGATAAAAAACTACGGTCGTGCCAAAGTCTGCCGTAGCCAAATGGTTAAACCTTTGTGACACAGAGGCACCACTAAAATTGTTCTATTAAGTTTCAAAATAATTTTTACAACAATAAGGTCTACATTTAAAAAATTGTTCAGTAGTAGAACCGTTGCTCTGAGTTACAAGAAACAATTTCATGGGTATAAAATACATTTTGTTGTACAAAATGGAAATACTATGAGCCAGGAAAATTATTGTCACATTTGCAGTCGAAATGGCTTCGAGTGCAAAGGGTTAATACATGTGAACGTTCGCGACGTTCATCGCGTAAAAAGAATATTGTCGGATAATTATTGCAAATTAATTATTAATATTAATCCTGAGCATTCGAAGACATTTCAACTCAAAATCTAAACCATTTCTTTAATTTCAAAGCATTTATATTTTATACAACTTTATCCAGCTTGTGCATAACAGAATTAAATCTTGTCGCTCGTACAATATTTTTAACAATTTTGAACAGTTTCAAAATCACATATTTCACGCTGAGATAATTATCAATGGCGTATCAGACCCACCACACGATTACAAAGGACCAATTTTAAGTAAAATCAAATTTCAGCACTTTCGTCCTCTTTAATTCTTTTCGAATAGTACGGTAATATAGCAAAAAAAGGAACAGAGCTGTATAATTTATGCCGGGATTTCGGGGTTCTAGCGACGAGAGAGACCCCCATCTCGTGTGCGCTGGCCGGCGCGGCGTCTAACCTTCGCCGAACGCGCAATCTCCTTCGAAGAAAACAGTATCGATTAAGAGAGCCGTCGCTCGAGACCGAGGCTCTGTGCTCTCCTCGTCCCGGCTGCGGCGCGTCGAAGGAGGAACCGGCGCGAGACAGGAGAGGAGAGAGAGGCCGTCGTCGCCTCGCGTCGCGGCGAACGCGGAGAAAGAACTTTCTTGCTTTCACTTGCGAGGCAGAGGCCGAACGAATTCCTCGGTGATCCGCGGGAGAGCCTCACGGCCTCGGGCCTGCGGCGCACGAAGCCGCGGATCAAATATTCCCGCCTTCGAAATCTCGTCGACTAGCCGCGAATATATCTCTGCCGGGTTCGCGGAAGGGTTACACCGTGTGCACTGTCGAAAATGACACTCTTTCGATGGCGGCGGACGTCGCTGAAATTTATCTGATTTATTTGCTTTATTTATTTTCATTTAGTTTATTTGTTTGATTTATTTCTATTTTATTTATTCGATTTATTTTGTTTCATTTATTTGATTTATTTTTATTTGATTTATTTGACTTATTTCTATTTTATTTATTCGATTCATTTTGTTTTATTTATTTGATTTATTTTTATTTGATTTATTTTTATTTGATTTATTTGACTTATTTCTATTTATTATATTTATTTGACTTACTTCTATTTATTATATTTATTTTATTTATTTCTGTTTATTATATTTATTAATATAATAAATATATTCTATCTTATTCTATCTATAGATCTATATTCTATCTATTTAATTATTTTAATTTTGTCTATTTTATTTTAATCTTGTCTATTTTATTTTAATTCTGTCTATTTTATTCTAGTTCTTATTTATATTTTATCAATTCCATTTTAACGTTGACACACCATTTATCTTTTTTCGAATTGTAACCCTGACCTCGCGATTATCTAAAATTTATTGTCCTCCGACAATAACAACCGACAGTCTGACTTTCGTCGACCGTGGCAAACATCCGACGAGTTGAAATATCCTGTTAAATACCGATCCTAACGCGGCGCTGCTGGGAATCGCTCTCCTCGAGGCCCGCGCGCGCTAATTGCCCCGATACGATGCCCACGTTTTTACACCTTGACATTCACTTAACTTCGCCGAGATCTCTCTCTCTCTCTCTCTCTCTCTCTCTCTCTCTCTCTCCTCGGCCGGCAACTTTTAATGAAGTTCGCCGACTTCGGGCAATAATCTCTCGCTCGCTCCGCGTCCTTCCTCCCCGGTTCCCCCGACGGCCGTCGAGTTCCAAAAGCGCCCGCGAAACTAGCGTGGACACACCGCGCGCGGTGGTATACTTTCGCGACGTCGATTCGGCAACGTGGGGGGGGGGGATATATTCCGTGCTCTTTGCTCGTAAACGTCGGGAAAACCGCGTGTAAAATATACTGTTAAAGAAGCGTTCGGGAGTTTTAAGGTCGATTCGTCAGGACCTCGTACGAATGCCGTGGCTGACATAACCTGACATAACCTGTCGTGGCTCAGAGTTACTTGGACATATCGCCTCGAATTCATCCCCCAAGGGTTGACATTGGAAATTCAGGGAACTGTTTCGAAGTCGCTTATCGGTTCTGACAGAAACTGCGATCAATAAGAAAAGACGGAAAATAATAGTTGTGGGACAGAGGTGTAGGGGTGGACGTCCCAATTATGGCGCCCCTAGGTTAGAAGGAACTTGTGGAAAAGGAGTAGCTTTTTACGTAAATTGATTCTTGTCTCTGAATCTGACATTGTTGGTAGCTAAATATGATAATAAAATGTAGATTTATATGTAATTTATATATATAATAATTTATGATAATATTATATATAATTTATAATAACCATCGATAGTTCGGTATATATAATTTACAATATAAATATTACAATTTACACACAAGCTGTTCCTTTAAAAATTCGTCTTTTCTCTATACGTTACTAATCCAATTACTCAACAATTAGGCCATCCATCCGCTATCCTCTATCCTATAACCGTGTGCATAATCATAGACTGAAAATTACTATCACATCACTACCGACGACAAAAAAAAGAATTAACGTGAACTTAAATTATCATTAAAAGAAAACTTAGCCAAACACTTTGCTTGCATATTATTATTATTTTCAAATTAATATTAAAAGAAAACTTAGCCAAACACTCTACTTATATATTATTATTATTATTATTATTATTATTATTTTCTCTATTACTTTCAACGTGGAAGATATACAGCTATATGTTGTTCGCCGGGCCGACGACTTCGAGGAGCATCGAGTCGGTGCACGGCAGCGGTGAGCACGGTCGCGGCGCGGTGTCCGTTCAGCGACATCACCGGCAATCATCGTCGTTAGTGATCCGCGACGCCGCGGCCACACCCGTCGAATGCCAGAGAAAAATTTAACCGCGAGCGCGCTGCCGCGTTTGCCCCGCGGAGTGTTTACGCGCGGCGGGTATCCCTGCCGAGGCGGCTGCCTCACGACGGAGAGGAGAGAGCGAGGCAAGGAGAGGGAGAGAGAGAGAGAGAGAGAGAGAGAGAGAGAGAGACGGAACAAAAATAGGAAGAGAAAGAAGGACCAAGAGAGAGAAACAGATTAACCCTTTGCACTCGATGCCATTTTAACTGTAATTCTGAAGTCATTTCTCTGACACACAACATTTCCATTTTCTATAACCAAATATATATTTTATAGAAAAATAGAGAAATAGAGCAATAGAAAAGGGTCAAGAGTGAAAGAGAAAGAGAGAGAGAGAAACAGGGTAAGGGAAAAATAGAGAAATAGGGAAATAGAGCAAGGAATAGAAAAAAGAAGAGAGAAACAGAGAAAGAGCAAAAGAGTGAAAGAAATAGAGAAAGAGCTAAAGAGTGAAAGAAATAGAGAAAGAGCAAAAGAGTGAAAGAAATAGAGAAAGAGCAAAAGAGTGAAAGAAATAGAGAAAGACCAAAAGAGTGAAAGAACTAGAGAAAGAGCAAAAGAGTGAAAGAAATAGAGAAAGAGTAAAAGAGTGAAAGAACTAGACAAAAAGAGAGAGAGATAGAGAAAGAGGAGTCCGGGAAGGAGGGCTCACCGTGGCGGCAGGAGGAAGCGAGAAGGGGCGAGGAGGAGGAGGAGGAGGGCGGTGAGGCCGATTGGAAGGTGAAGATAAAGGGCTACGAGGCGGCGGCACGACCAAAGAGTAGAAGCCGTAAGAGGCTCTCTGCTGCTCCCTTCTTCGACGAGAGGAGAGAGAAAAAGGAGAGGCGCGCACCGTGCATGGAAAAATAAAGGCAAAAAAAGGAGAAAGAGAGCGCGAGAGAGATGAACGACGAGCGAGTTGAGAGATGAACGACGAGCGCGAGAAAGAGACAAAGATTGAGAGAATGAGAGAGGAGAGAGAGATGACGAGTGATAGAGAGAGATAGATGACGAGTAAAAGAGAGAGAGAGAGATGACGAGTAAAAGAGAGAGAGAGAGAGAGAGATGACGAGTAAAAGAGAGAGAGAGAGAGATGACGAGTAAAATAGGATGGAAGGAGAAGGCGAAAGGAAGGAAGAGGACGAAGAAAGGCGAAGAGCGGAGGGAGTGAAAGCGAACGAGAGATCGGGCACCCAGCGAACAGAGATCGAACGAGAGAGAGAGAGAGAGCCGGCCGGGGCCCGTCGCCGGTATCTCGGCGAGGATCGCCGCGCTTCGGGGCCTTATTGTGTTGTATTGCCTCGAGGGGCCCGAAGGTGAAACACGGGGCTTCGTTCGTCGAATCTACCCCTAGTTATACACCGTGTTATGATACGCTTCTAACGACCGTGAGATGCCGATGATGAGAGGCGGTTTTACGCTCTCTCCCCCCTCTCTCTCTCTTTCTTCGTTTCGTTCTCCCGGGGGCCCCCTTTATCCCTGAAATACGATGGGGGTCCGCGGCGGCGGCCAGTTCCGTCACGACACACACCATCTTCGGCCTCGTCATTTTCGTGGCGGCGTACGATTTTCTTTTTTCGCCGCGGCGTCCTCTCTCTCTCTTTCTCTTTCTCTCTCTTTCTCTCTCGCGCGCGCGCGTTTTCGAGGCTGCCGCGAGGCTCCAGGTGGCCGAAACTGCGCAGCGGATTTCGTAGACCGCGCCGTCGAGAACACACACGGACGCGAACCGCGCACGGACGCGTACCCCACACGCACGCGATACGCGCGCACGGACGCGGGCGCGTTCCACACAGTCGCAGCAGAGGCGAACGCGTTTCTTTGCCCTCGCCTAATATACACGGACCCGCGATAATTCACGGACGGTTTCTGCGTCGTAGCGCGGGGCAACGTCTCCGCCGCGTCTCTATCGCGCCGTGAAAGATGGCGGCGGCGACGGCGGGGAGAGGGTCTCCCCCCGGCGGGGCGAGGGGGGTAGGGGGGACGAAGAAAGCAGGCGGAGGAGAGTAAAAGCAGCGAAGAGGCCGGACAGGCGACGCCTAGTCTGCCGCGGACAACCTCGACGCGCGTATTTACATATTCAGCTCTAGCAATGACCAGGCGGATTCGTGCCGTGCTCTCCTCTCGCTGCGATTACGAGCCGAGAGAGAGAGAGAGAGAGAGTCCGGGTATGAGATAGAGAGAAATAGATAGAGAGAGAGAGAGTCCGAGTATGAGATAGAGAGAGAGATAGATAGATAGAGAGCGTGAGAGAGAGAGAGAGTGTCCAAGTATGAGATAGAGAGAGAGATAGAGAGAGAGAGAGAGAGAGAGAGAGAAAGAGATAGTGTGAGAGAGGAGAGCGGACGATTTTCCGCGAAGCAGCAAACACTTTTAGTGGAAGCGATCTGTGCCAAGCGAGGACGGACGAGAGAGAGAGAGAGGGAGAGCAGGGATAAGCGGTACCGTAGGTCCGGCTCTGAGCAGGCCGGGGGGTTGGCGGACATTCCACGGGCCCCAGGTAGCATTAAAGGAATGCAGATAGGATGAATGAGGTGGTCCCATGCCACTGCCGACCGACCGATGCATACGAGCGAGTCCTCCTCCCCTCTTTCTCTCCCCCTCCACCTCTCCCCCCTCTGTCTCGATGAAGATCGAGGATCGGAAACGGGAGCGACGAGGACAGGGTGACGGAGAGGATGCGGGGAAACGGGATGGAAACTGTGCGAGCGCGACAGAGGGAACAAGAGAGAGAGAGCGAGAGAGAGAGAGCAAGAGAGAGGGAGGGAGGGAAAGGGAAACCGAGGCGCATTCCACGTTACCGCGATAATTAACGGCTATATCCCGACCCTATCCTACGGGACGCTCCTCCTCGGCGCGGGGGGCGGAGGGGTGGGGGGTGATCGCGGAGGGCGCGCGCGGGGGGGGGGGCGCCGACGCGGAGGGCATTTGAATAAAAGGCGCGAGTACACGAGTTTCCTTTAATCAAGCGGATTCTTCCGCGGTAGCCCGGAGAAACTCGCGGAGGAATCCACCTCCGGGCTTCGACCCGGGCCCGACCCGGCCCGACCCGGACCGAGCGCGTTCCTTCTTCCAACCCGGGCGCGCGCAGTTTCCAACGAACGAGACACCCGCGGAGGGCCTCCTCCAGTAGGCGATCCCGGCGGACGCGTGACGACGTTGTCGAAATTCCAGCGCGACCGAGTTTATCGTGTTTTTTTTGTTTCCCGTTTTCCGTGTCAAGGTTCGTTGTCGCCGAGATAATTGCCACAGCGCCCTCCCGGAACGGTTCCCCGTGAGGAAGATACGCCGCGATCGTCGACGCGTTTGGGGAGAGACGGCTTCGGTTCCTCGACCCGGACCAATGTCGCGCGGATAGATAGATAGAGTCGTTGTTAGTCTTCTGGTTATGACGAATTAACCCTTTGCGCTGAAAGTCGTTTTATTTTTTGAATTTAAGATGGTTTTCCAGAGCTAGAAATGATTTTTATTTTATACGATTTAGAAAGTCGTTTTATTTCTTGAATTTAAGATAGTTTTCCAGAGCCAGAAATGATTTTTATTTATAATTTTAAGTAATTTAGCTGCCAAAGAAATCATAGTGCAAAAGCATTAATTATCGAAGTTCCCCGGATATGTTTAACATAAAAACAATTGTCTAAGAGAACAACAATTGGATAAGAGAAAATCAATTGTCTAAGAGAAGAATAATTGTATAAGAGAAAATCAATTGTATAAGAGAAAAACAATTGTATAAGACAAAAATAAAATTGTATAAGAGAAATACAATTATATAAGACAAAAATAAAATTGTATAAGAGAAATACAATTATATAAGAGAAAATGAATCTTTTCAGGGAAACGTCCTCGAATTTCCGTAGCGCTGCTCGACAGGGTGAATAATCTGTGACACGTGTGTCGTGCGTGGCGTCGATTCGATTCGTGCCGAGCAGAGCCGAGAATCGAGGAGGAAACGCTCGCGTTCCATTGCCACATTTTTCCGTCGCCCCACACGCCCCTCGGCCTCTGTCTGCCTGTCTGTTTCTGTGTGGTATGTGCGCGCGTGTGTGTGTGTAATCGACGACGCATCGAGACTTTTCGATAAACGATGATTCCACGGTACATATAGAAGCGTTCCAGGGCCCGGTTTCGTTCGCTGGGTTACGTGTCGTCGCCCCTCCTCTCTCTCTCTCTCTCTCTCCCTTTCCACGCTCCACTCCGCGCCGCCCTCGTTTTCGCTCTCTCTCACGGTCTATCTATCTGTACGCTCCTTTTTCTCGGCGACTCGATAAGCGTGAACCGCGTGCGCGAGGGTGGGTGCAACGTGACGTGCGACAGAGAGGGAGAGAGAGAGAGAGAGAGACAGAGAGAGATAGAGTGAAGGATAAATAGAACGAGAGCGAAGGAAATAAACAGAGTAATAAATAATAGAAAATGAAATAGAGTAAGAGAGAGGGCTGAAGAGACAGAGAGAGAGAGAGAGAGAGAGAGTAAGGGGAGGACGAAAGGGAGAAAGCGCCAGAGAGAGAGTCAAAGAGCCAGAAAGACAGAGAGGAAAAAAAGAATAGATAGAGAGAAGAGATAAGAGCGATAAGAGACGGAAAGATAGATAAAGAGAGGGAGAGAGAGAGAGAGAGAGGGTGGGTGGGACGGTAGGTGACGCGCATTCTGTTTCCTCGGCCCGATGTTTCGAAATACTCTGCTTTCATTCATGAGCACGCCACGACGGAAACGAGCCTCTCTCTCTCTCTCTCTCTCTCTCGCTCTCCCTATCTCTATCTCGTCGCTCCTCCCGCCTCTCTCTTTCTCTATCTGTCTCTCTTTTTCTCTATGTATCTCTCGCTCGCTCTATTTATCTATCTCTTCTCCCTCTCTCTCTCTCTCTCTCTCTCTATTTCTCGCTCGCTTTCTCTCTCCATTCCTCGCTTTCTCTCTCTCTCTCCGTCTGTCTCTCGCTTCTCTCTCCGCGTCGGTGTCCCGCCACCTCCTCCGGCGGAACTGACGCCGTCGTCTCCTCGATTCAACGGAGTGATCAATGGTCGTTATCGCGCCAGATAATTTTCTAGGGCCGATAAAGAGGCGCCAGCATTTTTCACGATCGACAGCAGAGCAAACGCGGGCGCCGCGCACGCCTACCGCTCGTGTTACAAAGTGGGCTCGTATTATTTTCCCCTCGGTTATGCTGTACGACGACGGCGACGACGACGTCGACGACGACGGCTGTTTACGTACACAGATGTATAAATTGGGACCAGTTTATTTTGGAAGCGGTGCGCGCGCGCGCGGGTCCGTTTCTTTTTTATCGGTTCTCGGAAAATCAGATCTCTCTCTCTCTCTCTCTCACTCTCTCTGATTAATTCGTGATGCAACACCGACTTGGCTGCGCTACGATTTGTTTCACTCGGCTATCGGTGATAGGTTCACCGAGCTACTCTTTTTTTTATATTAACGCTTTGCGCCTGGAAATGTTTTACTTAACCCTTTTAGTGCCAACCAAAAGAGTCGCGTGTTTCGATGTAGTTGAATCAAGTCTTGAAAAGAAATTGCAAGAATTTAATATTGAGATGAAATTGTTATTTAGTAGAAATATTCAAATGAAATTGTTATTTAGTAGAAATATTGAAATGAAATTGTTATTTAGTAGAAATATTGAGATGAAATTGTTATTTAGTAGAAATATTGAGATGACAATATATTTTTTCAAAAGTAACCAACAACTATACATAGTTCTTTGCCACTAAGAGGGTTAAGCAATGTTTGTTGGACTATGATTTGTTTCACTCTGCTGCGATGATTATACTTCTGAGCTACTCTTTTGATGTTAACTCTTTGCACTAGAAACTATCATAAGCCTAGTTCAAAAATTAATATTTTAACCAGGCGTATATGACGTCTCCCATTTTATATGAATCAAGTATGATTTGTGCATGATTTAAGTATGAAATTGAGTCTCGTGGCTCGAGTTAAAGGGTGGTACTTTTAACAGTCTTTATAGTTTGTATAGGAGACGTTATGGGGTGCTCCTGGAATTTCGCTCGCGTGGGGAAACATGTAGACGAAGATGAAATAAATGTTATACAGTGTAGCAAAAATATTAAAATCGACGAGATCTATATTTTGTGAAAAATCGATGAGATCTATATTTTCTGAAAAATCGATGAGATCTATATTTTGTGAAAAATCGATGAGATCTATATTTTGTGGAAAATTGATGAGATCTATATTTTGTGAAAAATCGTTGAGATCTATATTTTGTGGAAAATCGATGAAATCTATATTTTGTGGAAAATCGATGAGATCTATATTTTGTGAAAAGCCGAGAATATCTATATTTTGTGAAAAATCGGTGAGATCTATATTTTGTGAAAAATCGATAAGATCTATATTTTGTGAAAAGCCGATGAGATCTATATTTCGTGAAAAGCCGAGAATTGCAAGAGATGTATAGGAGACGCTATGGGGTGTTCACGGATTTTCGCTCTCGTTTGGAAACTGCTGGTCACCGCGACAGTCGTCCGCTGGGTTCACTTTCGAAGGATCGGCGCGGAGGTCGATAGGTCGCCGGTCCGTCTCGCGGCAATCTGCCCGTCGGATCGCGTCGATAGTCGACTTTCTCGGTCGAGCGTGCCGCCGGAGCGTCTTTCCTTCTTTCCCGGGTGCTTTCATCCTCTTTCTCCGCGGTCCGATCATCTTTTCGATCGATCGCTCGAAGATCGAATTCCAGAGCCGAGTCGAGTCGAGCCATGCTGCTTCGCGTCTCGTGGAACCAAACTAGTCATTTCCGTGGACGTTATTGGTCGATCGTCGATCCAATTTTGTTAACCCTTTTGTTAACTGTGGTTTTGTTAACCCTTTTGTTAACTCTTTGTACCATAGTTCTGTTAATTCTTTGTAACCTAGTTTTGTTAATTCTTTGTAATTTAGATTTGTTAATTCTTTGTAATCTAGTTTTGTTAATTCTTTGTAATCTAGTTTTGTTAATTCTTTATAACCTAGTTTTGTTAACCCTCTGTACCATAGTTTCGTTAACCCCTTGCATTCTTTTTTCATTAAAAATATTAAGCACAAATAAGTGCTGAACAGTGCAGCGCGAAAGGAATCGGTGGTGCAACGGGTTAAATACAAATAAATAGCACGACACCGGCCAGCGAATTTTGGCCATCGACGCCGAAGAAAATTGACGGTCGGTTCGCCGTTGCGTCGTGTCCGCGACGTCGGCTCGTTCGACCTAGAAAACGGCAGGCAGGGAAGGCAGGCAGAGAGGCAGAGGCCTACCGCAGGGCCCTCGTGGAAAATTTTTCATTAAGCCTTTCTCCCGTAGCTGGCGCCTGCGCCTAATCCAAATGCCTTTGGCTGCTCCCCTGGCACCCCGGCACCAGGCTCCCACTACATCGCGGCCGACCTCTTCCCCCCGGCTCTCGCCGCCGACACCCGCGCGCGCCCATCCTCTCTTTCACCTTGTGCCCAGCGTAATCCTTTTCTCTTTCTCGTTCTTCTCGTTCCTACGTCTATGAATGGGATTCTTTCGAGCCGCGCGCGTTTCACCGGCGCGGCGCGCAGAGAGCCGGTGTGTGTGTGCGTGCCTTGTCGCGCGTGTGCGTGGACGCGCGCACACACACAGCGGCTCTCTGCGCACGCAGCGCGCGAGCGTGTGTACTCTGCCGAGCCGTGGCGAGCGTGTACGCTTCACGGACGAGTACTCGCGCGCGGGCCGGCGGCAGCTCCTCTTCCTCGTACGTATGCCGGGCGAAGCACCTTCACGCATTCCAACCTACTCCCATGACGAAATTCAAGACGAGTCGTCGGCCCGATACCACCGGCACCGCTTCTTCTTCTCCGGCCACGGCCGCGTCGCGTTACCGGCCAAGTCCTCTACCGCCTCTCCGCTTCTCCGCGCCCGCGCGCGCGCGCTCGCTCGCGTCCTCCGAGAGCAAACTTAGCACCGGCCGAGGGGGCCGGGGAACCCGTTTTCGGAGTTCCAACCGCGGCCGAGTTGATTCAAGAAACTCTTAAGTGGTCCCGTTTAAGATGGCCCGGCCACCGCCGCGACCACCGCCGCGCCTCTTCCCATCGCCTCGCCTCGCCTCGCCTCGCCTCGCCTCCTAGAGGAAAACGGTTTCGAAAGCTAGAGCAAATTGGAAATGCTTCCTTCGCTCGCGGCCCGCGGGAACACCGAATTCCAGCGTGGCACTTTCCTCCATTCTTTTCTCTTCCTTTCCTCTCTTCCCTTTTTCTTCGGCTTCGTTCTTCCTCGCCGCAGACCTCTCTCTCTCTCTCTCTCTCTCTCTCTTTTTCTCTCTTTATGGCTGTTTGTTTATAATCCTCTGGTTGCAATAGTACACACTCGAACGCGAGAATGCCTCTCTCTCTCTCTCTCTCTCTCTCTCTCTCTCTCTCTCTCTCGCTCTCTCTCTCTCTCTCTCTCTTTTTCTCTTTATGGCTGTTTGTTTATAATCCTCTGGTTGCAATAGTATACACTCGAACGCGAGAATGCCATCGGGTCTTTGCCAGTGGAATGTGCTCCGCACCGGCTGGGACATAACCTGACATAACCTGGACCTGGCGATTATTTATATATTTAGAATATACTCGTCGTTAAGAAACGCCACCATTTTCTATTGCGACGAATATACTCGTCACAAAGTAAGGCCAAAATTTTTTATTGCAACGAATATAGTCGTCACAAAGAAACGCTACCATTTGCTCTTACAACGAATATACTCGTCATAAAAATATCAACCACGTGTCCTATTACATCAACTATACTAACCATAAAGAAACAACCAGATTTTCTGTAGCGCCGAATATACTCGTCTTAATGAACCGCCACCATTTTCTATTACGCCGAATATACTCGTCACGAAGAAAACCCAAAATTTGCTATTACGTTGAATATACTCGTCACGAAGAAAACCCAAAATTTGCTATTACGCCGAATATACTCGTCACGAAGAAACGCCAAAATTTGCTATCGCGTCGAATATACTCGTCTTAAAGAACCGCCACCATTTTCTATTACGCCGAATATACTCGTCACGAGGAACCGTAAAGAAACAACCAGATTTTCAGTAGCGGCAAGTTTACTCATGGAAAAGGCTTCCGACCATTTAATCGAAGCATTTAAGTTGCATTTAAGTAGCATTTAAGTAGCATTAACGCCATTGATAAACGAGCCACGCGGAAGTTCAGCGTAAAAACCAGAGTGACGAAACGCGGAAGCGTTTCCTTCCTGGCCGCCGAGAGAGTCCTTCGGCTTTTAACCACAGACGCTCTCCCGGGGTCTGTCAATTAGGATATCGGCCCCGCGCGTTATCGTCCCTGAACCACTTCCTTATCCGGTGACACGAATTCCAGCCGCGACAAATATTCCCACTGATACCGTCGCCGCACGGAATTGCCCGGGACTTATCCGATCGACGCTCGGTTTATTTCGAAATTCTCCGCGTGATCGGCGCGCGGCCCGCGTCCATGCCGCACCGTTCTTCGCCGTGACTGCTCCTCCGTCATACGGAAATCTATGTTCGCAATGCTTTTTATTTTCCGTGATTATTTTTTATTTATTTCGTCTATGTCAACACGGAGTATAATATTGTTTTGATATAATATAATTTCAGTGTGGTTTAATACAATTTGAATATAATATAATTACAATTTCAGGTGAATATAGTACAATTTTAATAAAATATAATAGAATTGATAAAATGAATATAGTGTAATTCAATTTGATATAATAAAATTTTGGTAGAGTATAATACTATTTTAATAGAATATAATAGAATTAATAATATCAATATAACATAGTTCAATTTCAATATAATATAATACAATTAATAATATCAATATAATATAATTATTCAGTCTAATATAACACAATTTTAGTAAAACATAACACAACTTCGATACAACATAATACAACTAATAACATCAATGCAATATAATTCAATTCTACATAACACAATTTTGCATTGCATTATTTTACTCTTATTTTATTTTACTTTTATTATTTATAATAAACTAATAAAAATTCTCTATTAATATAGCAATCTCGTACATACATACACAAACCACTTTCATACTTCTCCGACAAAAGCAATCATACCAAAATGGAAATATGCCTGTTTCGACATTTTAATTTTCGAATTAAAATAGTCTCGAGCGCGAAGGGTTAATTCATGCTGGTGGAAACTCGTTGAGAAAAACGAACGCGGAGGGTGGGGGGGACTCCTCTCGTCACGGCGCACCGGGACCCGAGAAACTTCTATTTCGATGAGGAGGGGGGGGGGGCTATATGGTGGCCCGTTGTCCCTTCTCGAAGTGCCGGCGCGCGGTTATAACGGTGCTCTCTTCGAGCGTGAGAAAGAAACGTCGCGGCACGCGCGATAAAGGCCGTCCTACGTATTGATAAACTAACCTTCCGTTGCCGGCCGGAGCAACAGCTTCGCCCAGAAAAATCGCCATTTTTTTAGCCCGCCGCGAACCGCGACGAATTCGTGCGAACGTAGCAGAGGTTATGTTTCGAGTACCGTAATATGTTTGAGGACGTCGTTGGACTTTTTGGGAACGCTTTTGACTTTTCGACAATTTATCGACCAGCAATTTGGTTGTCAAGATTTAAGTTGTATTGTAATGTTAGCATTAAATGATATACGTTCGAAAATAATTTTTATAACAATAAAGTTTAGATTTAGAAAATTGTCGAGCAGTGAGACTGTCGCAACGAGTTGCAACAATTAATTTCGGACACATAAAAATTGATTACAGAATTGTTATAGATTATAGATTATAGATTGATTATAGTCAGGAATATTATGTCATATTTACAGTGAAAATGGCTTCGAGTGCAAAGGGTTAAAAAATCACAAGGGGTTAAAAAATAACAATCGCACAAACCCTTGCAAAATTCGTTGTATTCAAAGAGAGGTTCGTTTGAACGTTCCTCTCGCACGTGGCTCCAGAAATGGGCATCGTTCGTCGCGGTGACGTCGACAGCGTAGTCTTCGAACGACAGCGTGTAGTCTTCGAGCGACGAAGTCGCGAGGTGGGCGGCCAGAAGCTACATAAATTTCAGCCCTCTCGAAGCCGTGAAATTGGAACGCGTCGCCTGCGAAATCGATCCGCGCTAGGACGGTGGGGGGGGGGGGGCGACGGAACGCGATAATTAACTGCGACGGTGCGCGCGGCCCGCGGATGCCCCGAAAAATCCCGGAAATTTCGAAGGACCCCGGTGCAGAGGAGAGAGAGAGAGAGAGAGAGAGAGAGGATCGTCGAAACCGCAAGGGTCCGGGGGTTTACGGGACGAACGCGCGTCGGAATTACGCTCGCTCCACCCACGCGACACGGTCGTTCACCCGAAACCTATGATTTTCCTCGTCGCAGGTTCGACGCGTCGTTTGCGCGACGGTTTCGATCGCGCGCCGTTTCCGTGGGTTCCCGCGTGGTCGGCCGCGCCGATAGATCGCCGACGGGAATTTCTTTCCTCTTTTTATGGCGACGTTTGTTTCTTGAACTTTATGTCGAAGACACATGGCTCCATATGGAAAAGAGACTTTACATGGAGAATTAGGTTAGAATTAGGTTAGGAGAAATGGCGGATATAGGGGATGAAATTGTCAAGGTTATGTCTAGGTTATGGCGTCGACCAAAGGCTCTGAGAGCTGACGGCGATGAATATAATATTTAGGTTATGTCGATCGGGGGGTGGAAATAGAAACGAATGATTTTTATGGTTAGCCCAAGTTGGACTTATAATTGTTGTAATAAATCGAGGCGTGGTTCAAAACTATAATTATTTAATATGAAAGGTACAATTAGGTTAGGTCTCTCTGTCTCGCTTCACACTATAGCTCTCCGACGGAAACGGAAGGAGATCTCACGATTCATACATATGGCGCGAAATACAAAATATGATAGCTAAGCTATATTGCAACATCCATTATTTCCAACAATAATGAATACGATGGATAAATGTAGACAGCCGAAACTTTATCGGCATATTAATTTTTTAATTATTTTTGAATCGATGAAAGATCGAGAAGTTAGAGAATAGGGTAGCAATATATGAAACGATTTTTGTAAGAATGTATTTGAGGTTACGTCGACGTTATTAAAAGCTACTTTGAACTGCGGACTGCGAGCTGGTAAATTAGGAAAGGGTGCGGGTGAGGGCATTGAGTGTTAATAGATCAATTCGTCGCATTTGCTGGTTCGACCCGGGTGGTCGTAGTCCAATATGGCGGACGGGTTGTCGAGTGGAGGCGCGACGGATCGCGCCGAGGACCCTTCCCGGTAATAATTAACGGGCCGATTGTGCCGCGAAGAAGCTATGGGGACGCGCCGATTGAGCTTTCGATGGGGGTCCGCGCTCGGCTTTCCCGCTTTGGAAAAATTAGGCGGGAACGTTCGGGCGGTCGGAATTCTTCGAAGCCGCGGGAAGCGGCATAACCTGACATAACCTAACCGCGGAGGGGTGGGAAAAATAGCGGACCGAAGAGAAAGAGCAAGAGAAACGGAAGGGGAGAGGAATATATCCGAGTTGATTGCAAAAAGTATAAATTAACATTGTCTGTTCTCTTTTAACAGACGTGGTTGTTAGTTCAACGTTATATAGCAATATTTCAAAATTCTGTTAACGTTACTTTAGTTTTATATTTGACTTACTCGTTTTTGTAAAAAATTGATCAAATTCACGGTCTAATAATCATCATAGATATAATTTATTCTATTTATTTATTTCAGTATATTTTATATGGTACAATTTAGTATAGATGAAGAAATAGAGAGAGAGAGAAATACAGAGGAATAGAAAAAGAACAGGAGAGGAAGAGAGAAATATATCCGAGTTGATTGCAAAAAGTATAAATTAAAATTGTCTGTTCTCTTTTAACAGCTGTGATTAGTTAAGAATAATGGTAACAATATTCCAAAATTCTTTCATTTTACTTTCATATTTGACGTAGTCATTTTTCCAAGAAATTCATCGAATCCACAGTTGAATAATTACTATAAACTGTTTATTAGTTTTAATATATTATTATTTAGTATATTATTTAGTATAATATTAGTCATTTAGTATGTTTAGTTATTACTGTATATTTTATATAGTACAATTTAGTGTAGACGAAGAAAGGGGGGAAAATACAGAGGAATAGAAAGAGAGAAAGAGAGAGAGATAAATGCAGTGGAATAGAAAGAGAGAAAGAGAGAGGAATGCAGAGGAATAGAGGAGAGTAAAAGAGAGAGAGGGGCGAGTGTGAGAGAGTGGCGGGTGTGATATCCCTCCCGGGTGTTGCAGGGCGGGTGTTACCGCAGACGAAGGGATGCGCGAGGCGCGAGACGCGAGGGATAAGAGAGGCGAGAGCGAAAGAGACCGGGCACGGGTCGGGAGAGGGGGGCGCGGGAGGGGGCCAGGAGGGTTCTATAGGAATTATATGATGGGAAGGGAAGCAATTATTGGGATGATGGATGGCCCCGGGGCGCCGCTGTAGTGCTTCTCTCTAACCAAAGATCTTTCTGTCTCCCTCTCACCCTTCTCTCTCTCTCTCTCTTTCTCTCTATCTATCTCTCTCTCTCTTTCTCTCATCCCTTCTACATCGGGCGTCTTCTGTCCGTCCCTTGGTCTCCTTCTCTCCCTTATCGCCTCCCATCGGCACTTACCGTCTTCCTTTCTCATTACCCTCTCCTACCACCTCGAGTCCCTTTCGAGCAGCCGATTCACCTCAAACCGACTCGATTTCGCGAGCATCCGATCACCCGAGCAACCACCTACCAACCCTCTTTCATCGCGAGCCGAGCGAACCCCGACAAGAGAACCGCGCGGTCTCGCGACGGCTAAAACGACTCGGGCGAAACTGTTCTTAACACTTTGCCGACCTAGGTGGCTTATAAATCGGCTTTTTACCAATAATTTGTTATATGTGGTGAGGTAGAAGGGGTTCTTCATTGTACTACTGTGCAAGCTTCTGTGTTATTTGATAGGTTTTAGATAGCGGACACCTAATATTTATTGTTAGTTTTTAAATTTTAATTTCTATATAGTAGTATTGAAATATTTGTATTTAAATATTAATTTCTATATAGTGGTATTTAAATACTAATTTCTAAATAGTAGTATTTAAATAATAATTTCTATATAGTAGCATTGAAATACTAATACTTAAATATTAACACTTAAATACTAGTATTTAAATACTGATATCTATATACTAAAATTTTAAATACTAACACTGAAGTACTACTATTTAAATATTGTTTTCCATATACTAATATTTAATTTAATAAATTATAATTCATTTCATTCTTACTCGAGCTCCCCTACACACAAAAGATCGACAATTGTTTCAGAAAATAAACAATCGTCTTGCCACGTTCGCAAAATAATTTATTACATTAAAAACTAAATACAATTTAAATATATTACATATACGACCCTGCATTGTTACATCGGTCAAATTTACCGTCCGGGGAACGTCTTCTGCCGCAAGCATATTTGGCCAGGTTGGAACCCCTCCCCCCCTCCAGCATTGGAATATTATAATTAGTCCTCGAGCACGGAATTATCGGATGTATCGCGCGGGAAGAATTGTTCCGGCATCGGGCCGGCCGATTCACGACAAATTGATAGTATCGTTGGATGCATGCCTGCCGCGGTAATTGACAATCCGTGGCGAGATTTATACCGTGCGTCGAATCTCATTAAGGACATTCCTGGCACTCGATGGATTATTCGCGCGGCTCTCGCTAGGGCAAACGTTGCCTTTGGCTTTATTTGCGCTCGGATATATTCGCGGGTGAATCGAGATGCGCGTATTAATGTGGAGAAAAGGGGACGGGGATCTCGACGGATTTTTGGTTCGATCGACGATTGATAATCGATGACGTATCAAAGGAGACGCGATTTTAAATTGGCCTATTAATTTGTGACAATTAAAATAGTATCATCTTGGCAGTGCATTTTATATATTAAAGTACATAGATATTTATTTTAGCTTGTTCTTGTCGCTATTTAAATTTATCAAATTCATTAAGAAAATGTGAAAATTAAAATTTCGTGAATTATTTCATTACCTCCGAGAGCGTCTTGGTATTAAATTAATTCTTAGGATAAAAATCCCTTTTTTTAAACAATTGAAGTTAGCGATGCTTTTCGCAGTATTATTCTTTCTTCGATGTAATAATTACAGTTCCGACGACAATTCGTGCGCCTCGCTACAACAATTCCTTATCGATCACCCGAAAAGTTGCGCATTTATTGCCGGACGAACGTCCATAAAACTTTCGCGCTGTTTAATTCCCGCGCAAACATGGCGCCGGCAATTTTAATGCCATTAACACGCGTAATCCTTTTTATCTCCTCCGCGGTCTCACCATAAAAATTCCGCATCCGCGAATAGAAGCGGAGTGTCGTAGCAGCGAGACGAAATAGAAACGGGACCATTGTCTTCGGCTTAA